>NC_053131.1:34242402-34329902 GCF_010015445.1 Perca fluviatilis
TAAGTGTTCGTGGGATCTGTAAGTGTTCGTAAGTGTTCATAGGATCTGTAAGTGTTCGTAAGTGTTCGTAGGATCTGTAAGTGTTCGTAGGATCTGTAAGGGTTCATAGGATCTGTAAGTGTTCGTAGGATCTGTAAGTGTTCGTAGGATCTGTAAGTGTTCGTAGCATCCGTAAGTGTTCGTAGGATCTGTAAGTGTTCGTAAGTGTTCATAGGATCTGTAAGTGTTCGTAGGATCTGTAAGTGTTCGTAGGATCTGTAAGTGTTCGTAGGATCTGTAAGTGTTCGTAGGATCTGTAAGTGTTCGTAGCATCCGTAAGTGTTCGTAGGATCTGTAAGTGTTCGTAAGTGTTCATAGGATCTGTAAGTGTTCGTAGGATCTGTAAGTGTTCGTAAGTGTTCGTAGGATCTGTAAGTGTTCGTAGGATCTGTAAGTGTTCGTAAGTGTTCGTAGGATCGTAAGTGTTTGTAGTGTTCGATTGTAGTTCGTGGATCTGTAAGTGTTGGTAGGATCTGTAAGTGTTCGTAGGATCTGTAAGTGTTTGTAAGTGTTCGTAGGATCTGTAAGTGTTTGTAAGTGTTCGTAGGATCTGTAAGTGTTCGTGGTGTTGGGATCTGTAAGGTTTTGTAAGTGTTTAGGGATCTGTAAGTGTTCGTAAGTGTTCGTGGGATCTGTAAGTGTTCGTAAGTGTTCGTAGGATCTGTAAGTGTTTGTAAGTGTTCGTGGGATCTGTAAGTGTTCGTGGGATCTGTAAGTGTTCGTAAGTGTTCATAGGATCTGTAAGTGTTCGTAAGTGTTCATAGGATCTGTAAGTGTTCGTAGGATCGGTAAGTGTTCGTAAGGGTTCATAGGATCTGTAGGTGTTTGTTTGGTTACCTGGGTGACGCTGTAGCAGGTGACTTTGGATCCTTTCAGCCTCTTGGCGAGCTCGTGGGTGAAGAGCATGTTACACAGCTTGCTGTTGCAGTACGCCTGGAAGAACTGCCAGCTGTACCTGCCGGTGCCCAGGTGTTTGTTCACCGCCAGAGCCTGGAAACAACAAAACGTTCATTAACACAGGATCGCCTGAGACTATGTCATCTGTGCACGTGTCAGCCTCGAGCGACAGAAGAGGAATGTTTTCTGCAGAGAGGAATGTCTTCATGTGACAAAGTAAATATAAGGACAAAGGAATCCCTAATTACAAGAACCAGTTTCAATGCTGAATAAAAACTCGACTGCATCTGAGTCAGAGAAAAACCTGTTTTCAGATTGATTGTGAAAGAGACAAAGTATCAGCAGTAGTGAAGCTAAATTCCCATACAGTTGTATGACTGTTCTCAAATCAGGTTATATGTGTGTGTGTCTGTGGGTGTGCAAGCGTGCGTGATATGTGTGTGTTTGTGTGTGTGTGTGCATGTGTTTGTCTGTGTGTGTATCTGTGTGTGTGTTTGTTTGTGTGTGTATCTGTATCTATGTATGTGTGTGCGTGCGTGTGTATCTGTGTGTGTGTTTTTGTTTGTGGGTGCATGCATGTGTGTGTGTTTTGTGTGTGTGTGTGTGCTTGCGTGTGTGTGTCTGTGTGTGTACACATTTAAAAAAAAAAAAGCTTCATTATAGTTACCCAGTTCTCTAATTTTAACCAGTATGTAGTATTATTGTCCTGCAGTCTCAGTGATTTACCTCCAGGTCACGCCCCGATAGGGGACAAACGGGTCTGTTGTCCGGGCCCACAGTAGGGGAGCCAGAACAGAACGGGGCCCAGAACTGGGCCCTCATTAAATTATGGAATAATTGAAAAAAATTTTAAATAGGCCTATTTGTGGAAAAAATATGTAATATTGAGTTACATAGCTTTTATTTTTTCCTAATTTCTTGATGTGGTCAAGCCCCCCCCACAAAATTGCCATTACAAAAGTTTGTTGTATTGGAGTATGCTCAAAATTCCGTCAGCACAAGTCCGTCTCAAAAAAAAAAAAATAGGCCTTAGATTCTAAACAAATATTTTAAAAAAGGTGGTGACGTGAAGCTGGAACTGTCAACTGAGCAAGGTAAGAACCAGCGCAGCCAACGTTAGCTTGTAACGTAGCTAACAGCAGCTCCATGTTAACCATTGCTCAAAAAGCCTGAACAACACTTCTCTGACAGAAACAGTTGGTTTGTAGCTCCACAGTAAGGATGACAGAGAGAGACCAGCTGCTGCAGGGGACAGAGGGTGATGCGGGGGCCCGCTCCGCAACGGAGGGACAGAGTCAGGCTACCGTGAGAGAGAAGAGAGAGAGAGAGAGGGAGAGGGAGGGAGGGGAGAGAGGGGGGGGGGGGAGAGAGAGAGAGAGAGAGAGGGAGGGGGGGGAAGAGAGAGAGAGAGAGAGAGAGAGAGAGAGAGAGAGTGGAGGGGCCCTGCCCTGTCGGAGAGTGTGAGCAGGATGGATCAGAGACTGATCACATTAATTTCAGTGAGAGATGTGGAGGAGAGGAGAGGAAGATCAGATTAGAGGAAGAGCAGATTAGAGGAAGAGCATAGGAGAGGAAGAGCAGAGGAGAGGAAGAGCAAGGAAAAAGGAGAGATCTGGGCGCGGGGGCCCATCTAAGCTTATCTCGTTCCGGCCCAGGCAAGACTGTCAGCTGGCCTGCTCCAGGTGTGTGTGTGTGTGTGTGTGTGTGTGTGTGTGTGTGTGTGTGTGTGTGTGTGTGTGTGTGTGTGTGTGTGTGTGTGTGTGTGTGTGTGTGTCAGAGCCCTGCTCCTCAGCGGCACAGGGTATTGGTCGCTAACAGCTGGGGCTGAGTGGCAGCTGTTCTCGGCAGACCCTTGTGCGACTGAGCAGCCCTATTCAGGGACCGCACTGCTCACCTCGAGCTGAGGAAAGGCCTAGAAAAGGTGGCCTAAAAAATGCCCACTCAACTCACACCTGGACAGGATACCGTGCCTGTCGGGTCATTCCATTTCTGCGGTCGAAACAAAAGAAACAAATCCTACAATCTTAAACTGGCAACGTGGAACATAAGAACCCTCCTGGACTCCTATGGCAGGTCTCAAAGACCCCATAGAAGGATAGCCCTGGTTGCAGCCGAGTTGAGATGCTATGATATTGACATTGCTGCCCTGAGTGAAACCAGGCTCCTTGATGAGGGGTCTCTAACCGAGGAGGGCATGGGCTACACCTTCTACTGGAAAGGCTATCTCCCAGGTGGACAACATCTGCATGGTGTTGGAGTGGCCATTAAGAACACACTACTGCCAAGACTCACTGAAACACCTTTGGGCATCAGTGAAAGACTGATGACCCTCCGTATCCCCCTGGTGAAGAACCGCTATGCCACACTTCTAAGTGTGTATGCTCCAACTCTACCATCTGACCGTGAGTCTAAAGACTCCTTTTACCAGATACTGGATGAGGCTCTCCAACAGATCCCCAGGAGTGACAAGATCCTCCTGCTTGGGGACTTCAACGCTCGTGTTGGGCAGTGGGATATGGAAAGGAGTACTTGGCAGGCATGGGATTGGTCAGGCCAACTCAAATGGCATGAGGTTACTTACCCTCTGCTCTGAGCACGACCTGACCATAACCAACACCATCTTCCAGCAAAAGACCAAATACGAAACATCATGGATGCACCCACGTTCCAAACATTGGCACCTGATTGATTATGTCATTGTGAGACGTTCTCATAACCCGGGCCATGAGAGGTGCAGAATGCTGGACAGATCACCGCATGATCATGACCAAGGTCCTCATGAAAGTGTGCCCCCCTCATGCAAAAACGTGGACCCAGCAGGAGACGTTTAGACTGTGGCCGCCTGGAAGTCACTGCTATAAGGAATGAGTTTCGTCGCTACCTGGCTGAGAAACTATGGGAGCTAGAACCCCTCCTGAGGGGTGGAAACAGCAGTGGACCTCTATTACTGCAGCCCTTCATGAAGCAGCAGGTGTGTACTGGCAATAGTGCTTTTTAACATCTTCCTCATATGTGTCACCCAGCTTCTCCCCAAGGACATTGAAGACAGTAGTGGGGTGACAGTCGTGTACAGGCTGGATGGTAACCTCTTTGATATCAGGAGGCTGCAGGCAACCACCAAACTGCACAGAGTGAGAATACTTGAGCTGCAGTATGCAGATGACTGCGCTCTCGTATCTCACTCCCCACAAGACCTCCAGTCTGTCTTAAATGCAGCAGTCAGGGCATACAGCAGGATGGGGCTGACCATTAACACCACCAAAACAGTGGTAATCTGCCAGTGGGATGCTAACATCCCACCCACACCACCCATCTTCAGTGTTGCAGATGAAAAACTGTCAGCTGTCCCATCATTCAAATACCTGGGGAGCATTATTTCTGAAGACAATAGCTCATTGACAATGAGATCCAGAACAGAATTAAACAAGCATCAGCTGCCTTTGGGAGACTCCGGCTGCGGGTTTTTCAGAACCAGAACCTTCATCTCAATACAAAAACCTGCGTCTACTAAGCGGTCTGCACCCTCCTCTACAGCTGTGAGGTCTGGGTTACTTACAGCCGCCACATCAAGTCCCTGGAACGCTTCCACATCTGCTGTCTCCAGCACATCCTGGGAATCACTTGGCCTGACAGAGTGCTTGCCTCGTTCGATGTGTCCCCGTGTGTTATTGTTTGTTTGTGCTGTCTTATTGTAACTTGGCTTCGTTCTGGTGTGTTTTGGGTGTTGTGTGTGTGGTCTCATTTTCTCCGTCTGATGTTCCCGTGTCAGTTGTGTGTGTTTGTGTGTTATGTAATTGTGGGGTGTCTTTGTAGTATGTGTGTGTGTGTGTGTGGGTGTGTGTGTGTTTTTTGGGGAGTGTGTGGTATTTGTGTGTTCTTATGGTGTTTGTTGTGTGTGTGTGTGTCCGTGTGTTTTGTTTTTTTTGTGACCTGCGTGTGGTGTATGTGTATTGTGTGTGTTTTTGTGTTGTTGTTCATGTGGTAAGGGCTTATGCGTCTGTGTGTGTGTTGGTAACTCATGTCGTGTGCAATGTGTATGTTGTGGTGTGTGTGGTGTTCTTGTTGTGTGTGTGTTGTGTTGTGTGTTTTTTGTGTGTGTTGTGTTTTGTTGTGTGTGGTGTTTTTGGTGTGTCTTTTGTGTTGTTTTTGTGTGTGTGTGTTTGTGTGTGTCTTTGTTGTGTGGTGGTGTCTGTGTGTTTTGGTGTGGTGTGTTGTGTGTTTGTTGTTGTTGTGTGTGTGTGTTCCTGATTTTACCTCCAGGTCAATGTGTCCCTGTGCATATTGTGTGTGTGTGTGTCCTGTCTGTGTGTGTGTCCTTGTGTGTGTGTGTGTGTCGTGTGTGTGTGTGTGTGTGTCTCTGTCTGTGTGTGTGTGTGTGTGTCTCTGTGTGTGTGTGTGTGTGTGTGTCTGTGTGTGTGTGTGTGTGTGTGTGTGTGGTTTCTGTCTGTGTGTGTGTGTGGCTTGTGTGTGTGTGTGTTTGTGTGTGTCTCTTGTCTGTGTGTGTGTGTCTGTGTGTCTGTGTGTGTGTGTGTGTGTGTTTCTGTCTGTGTGTTGGTCTCTGTCTGTGTGTGTGTGTGTCTCTGTCTGTGTGTGTGTGTGTGTGTGTGTGTGTGTGTGTGTGTGTGTGTGTGTGTGTGTGTGTGTGTGTGTGTGTCTCAGTGATTTACCTCCAGGTCGATGTGTCCCCAGCGGTAAGCCATGGAGGACAGCGTGACGACTCGTCCTCCTCCGTCCTCCTTCAGACGCTCCAGCAGCAGATACGTCAACAGGAAGTGACCCAGGTGGTTCACCCCGAACTCAATGCCGAAACCGTCTTCTGTCCGCCCGTCGGCCACCAGACCTGCAGGACACACACATTCACATTTCAACATCGTTTCCAGCATTCAAAATCGGTTCCTCCGTCACTTTTTGTTTCCATGAAAACAACCTTCCAAGCTGTCGTCTCTGTGATGCCGAAACATAAACAAACTGAAACCATAACTCCAACCTGGAAACATACTTTACTGAGACGGTCCTCCTCTGAAAAAACGCAGACACAAGTCGCTTGCTCAAGCAGCAATTACATTTACTTTTATCACCTTCTGAGTCACGTGCGAAGTAACATCTGTGTTCAGGTGCATTATGAGCGTGCTGGTCTTACAGGGAGGTGTGTTCAGGTGCATTATGAGCGTGCTGGTCTTACAGGGAGGTGTGTTCAGGTGCATTCTGGACAGGGAGGTGTGTTCAGGTGCATTCTGGGCGTGCTGGTCTTACAGGGAGGTGTGTTCAGGTGCATTATGAGCGTGCTGGTCTTACAGGGAGGTGTGTTCAGGTGCATTCTGGGAGTATTGCTATCTTGAGGCAGCGGGAAGTGATCGCGCCATTGACCAACAAAAACCTGGTCTAAAGTCAATAACGCAGCATTTCATGTTATTTTAACAGAGCATTAGTAAAATGCTCCTAGGCTCGTGCACAGCGCGCGCACACTATGCTTGTTACACACACAGGGACGCACAGCAGCACACACACACACACACACACACACACACACACACACACACACATGCAGAAGATTACAAATCAAAATATAACGGTGCAAATCCTCCATCATAACAGCAATGCTCCAAGGTCCAAACGCGCCTGGCTTTTAAAGGGAATGGGAGCTGATCTCTGATTGGTTTATTGCATGTTACGCCCAAAACACACCTCTGATTAATGAAGACACTAAGTACAACCCTTTAGAACCAGGCGCCCGGCACACAGACACGTTTTTCCACCGTCAAACTAGCAAAAGTGGATTTGGACACGCCCTAAACACACCTGCACCAGGCGCTTCATGCCGAGCGCTTAGATCATTAAAATAGGAACCTGGATGTTGAAATGAAAGTGGGTCAGCTGCTCTGCTCTCTCTGTTTGTCCTGAATGTAACTCCGGTGTCAGGTACACCAGAGTTACACACAAAAGGAGACAACAGGTCTTTGTTTCTGTGAATAACTTTGTTTTGTTAAACTTTGTGTGAGTGAACTGAGTGATGAGTGATAATCAGGTGTGTCTGTACCTGCTGTCCACCCAGAATGATTTACTGACAGGTAAGTTCAGGTATGTATGTCAGAATATGTTTTTGTAACACATTTTCATGACGTTTGGTCAGGATCTCAAGGCCTCATTTTTCAACGTGCAGGCCAAAACAACCTATTAAGGTTAGTGTGTGTGTGTGTGTGTGTGTGTGTGGGAGGGAGGGAGGGGTTAAGAGATTTTGTTTAAGTAACAAACAGGACACAAACCTTGGTCTTTATCGATAGTTTCAAGTCTTCAACACAGCATGATGTTCATTTAGTAAGTGATTCTCCCATTTATTTGAAAACAGATGATAAAGCAGGGGATGCTTTAGGACCAATCAGGACAGAGGCTTAGCGATGCTAACCATGCTAACACTGTGGACATTAAAGTAGACCTCAATTTGTTTCTGGCTGTTCTCTGTGTTTACATCTTAAAGTGTTACATATTATGCTTTTTGCCTTTTTCCCTTTCCTTTATTGTGTTGTATATCTTTTTTGAGCATGTTAGAGGTTTACAAAGTGAAAAAGCCCAAAGTCCTCCCCCAAAGGGACTTACCATCTCCAACAGAAAACACAGTTCACCAACTGCTCCAAACAGCTCTATTGTAGTCCAGCCTTTACTTCAGAGACAAGACACGTTATAATGCTCGCCTAGCTGCTAGCATGGCACACCCTCATACTCTGCTTCTGACTGGCTAGTAGTCCTTACCTAGGTACTGTCAGGGCACACCCTCATACTCTGCTTCTGACTGGCTAGTAGTCCTTACCTAGGTACTGTCAGGGCACACCCTCATACTCTGCTTCTGACTGGCTAGTAGTCCTTACCTAGGTACTGTCAGGGCACACCCTCATACTCTGCTTCTGACTGGCTAGTAGTCCTTACCTATACTGTCAGGGCAGCCTCATACTCTGCTTCTGACTGGCTAGTAGTCCTTTACGCGTAGGTACCTGCTCGCCCTCATACTCTGCTTCTGACTGGCTAGTAGTCCTTACCTAGGTACTGTCAGGGCACGCCCTCATACTCTGCTTCTGACTGGCTAGTAGTCCTTACCTAGGTACTGTCAGGACACGCCCTCATACTCTGCTTCTGACTGGCTAGCAGTACTTACTGCGCATGTGCGACTCCCAACAAAGTGTCTCACTCTGTAGCTAAAACAGAGAGCTCAACACACAGGGTGAAAAGAGGAGCTGCAGCAATGTGCAGTACAACAAAAATCTAAAATTAAACCATGTAAACCTACTCTATTCATATAATTATGAACCTGAAAATGAGCACTTTAAACTTTAACCCTCTAAGTGTGTGTGTGTGTGTGTGTGTGTGTGTGTGTGTGTGTGTGTGTGTGTGTGTGTGTGTGTGTGTGTGTGTGTGTGTGTGTGTGTGTGTGTGTGTGTGTGTATGCGCGTGCGTACCAGCGTTGTTGATGAGCAGATCCAGCCTGGACTCAGTTTTCAGGAACGTTGATGCGAAGCAGCGGACCGACTTCAGGCTGGCCAGGTCCAGCTGCATGTACAGCAAGTCGGTACTTCCTGTTTCCTGGAACGAGATCGTGGTCAGAACGACAAACGTCCGATATACTCGCGTTATTTGGCCGACTGGTTGGCCAGACGAGAAACTGTCTGTACGCGATCTGTGCTGCCTGCACGATCCGATATGCGCATAAATACGTAGTAGAAAACGTGATGGCATTTGTATCAGGCATGCGTTGAAACACTTGACGGCCAGGCGGCTCAACTGGCGCCATATTTTACATTTTATGTTATACATTATGCAGTTCACGGTAGGTCTGTTTTATAAAGATATTTAAATTAAGTACTTATTGTCACTGATCCAATACATCAAAAATATCCACGTCAGTTTACTAAGTCTTGGCGATGTTTTTAAATGTAGCTTACACCATGCATTAAGAGGTGTTTACACGGTTGCCAATCCAAAATCATAAAGGAATTGTGACATGTTACATGAACATACACCATTTTGGTTACATGTGGAATGAAGTCTGAGTCTTTTTTTCAAATACGCCACACTTTCGGCGCATAAATTGGCGATTGATGCGCAAAATATGCAGGGCTTGCATGATTTCATAATCCCCGCATTTTCGTTGCAAAAAAGTCCCATAATATACAGTACAGGCCAAAAGTTTGGACACACCTTCTCATTCAATGTGTTTCTTTATTTTCATGACTATTTACATTGTAGATTCTCACTGAAGGCATCAAAACTATGAATGAACACATATGGAATTATGTACTTAACAAAAAAGTGTGAAATAACTGAAAACATGTCATATTTTAGATTCTTCAAAGTAGCCACCCTTTGCTTTTTTGATAACTCTGCAAACCCTTGGTGTTCTCTCAATGAGCTTCATGAGGTAGTCACCTGAAATGGTTTTACCTTCACAGGTGTGCTTTGTCAGGGTTCATTAGTGGAAGTTTTTCCCTTATTAATAAAAAAGCAAAGGGTGGCTACTTTGAAGAACCTAAAATATAAGACATGTTTTCAGTTATTTCACACTTTTTTGTTAAGTACATAATTCCATATGTGTTCATTCATAGTTTTGATGCCTTCAGTGAGAATCTACAATGTAAATAGTCATGAAAATAAAAAGAAAGCACGATTGAATGAGAAGGTGTGCCCAAACTTTGGCCTGTACTTATCTTAGCAGAAAGTTGAAAAAGGTGTCTGTTTACTTCACACAAGAGCAGCCATTCTCCCCTGTTGCCATGGGAACATTATGAAGTGACGTAATTACGCGACGATGGTGTTGGGGGGGGGGGGAATCACTTTTTTTTTTTTTTTTTTTCATCAACTGTTTTTGCAAGTTCCCACAATTTCATCGCATAAAATTGCATAAATATCATATACAGCATATTCCATCAGCATTTTTTAAGAAAACGTGCCGCATAATCAAGGATTTTTGCCCCGCAACAATCACAAAAAAACTCAAATTTTTTCTGGAAGGACTGACTACTCACTGTATCATCGTTCTGTAATCACGAAATATGCTTCCCATTGAAATACATTGCTTTAGAATTCGTAATCACCATTACCTTCACCTGCCGTGAGACCGGGCTGTCAAAACAGCAACATCCACAAACCAACAGCTGCTGCATTGGTTGTTTTTAGGGTTAGTGTTTTAACCGTCTGGGGTCCCTACCTGTTTTATATCTGCGATGGCGGTCTCGGCTTTGGTCCGGTTTCGGCAGGCGAGGATCACCCGGGCGCCCTTCCTGGCCAGGTGCAGCGCCGTGGCTTTACCGATGCCGGTGTTCCCTCCTGCAGCCAGAAAACACAACATATAAATAATGCAGAATGGGAGTGTCAAGAAAAAGAATACATCTGTAAAAGAATAACAAAATAAATGTGGGAATATACAACTGTTTAGTCAGTACTTTTAAAGGAATATGCCACCGTTTGTTGAAATAGTTCTTATCACGGTCTCCCCTGGCTGTAGATAGGTGGGCCAACGCGTTGTTTGTCTCAGTGCAAGTAATTAAGTTAGTAATTAGTTTTTTTGTCTTTTGTCGGCTCACTTTTACTCACAACATGCTAACCGGCAACATAGGATTCCATTCACTACGCTAAGCTAACTAGCGGCGGCGCTGCTGGAGTTGCACCGGACTAAAACGATGCATGCACAAAAAATGCGTTGGCCCACCTATCTACATCTAGGGGAGACCCCACCTATCTCCAGCTAGAGGAGACCCCACCTATCTACAGCTGGGGAGACCCCACCTATCTACAGCTAGAGGAGACCCCACCTATCTACAGCTAGGGGAGACCCCACCTATCTACAGCTAGAGGAGACCCCACCTATCTACAGCTAGGGGAGACCCCACCTATCTACAGCTAGGGGAGACCCCACCTATCTACAGCTAGGGGAGACCCCACCTATCTACAGCTAGGGGAGACCCCACCTATCTACAGCTAGGGGAGACCCCACCTATCTACAGCTAGAGGAGACCCCACCTATCTACAGCTAGGGGAGACCCCACCTATCTACAGCTAGAGGAGACCTCACCTATCTACAGCTAGAGGAGACCCCACCTATCTACAGCTAGAGGAGACCTCACCTATCTACAGCTAGAGGGAGACCCCACCTATCTACAGCTAGAGGAGACCTCACCTATCTACAGCTAGAGGAGACCCCACCTATCTACAGCTAGAGGAGACCCCACCTATCTACAGCTAGAGGAGACCCCACCTATCTCCAGCTAGGGGAGCCCCACCTATCTACAGCTAGAGGAGACCCCACCTATCTCCAGCTAGGGGAGACCCCACCTATCTACAGCTAGAGGAGACCCCACCTATCTACAGCTAGAGGAGACTCCAACTATCTACAGCTAGAGGAGACCCCACCTATCTCCAGCTAGGGGAGACCCCACCTATCTACAGCTAGAGACCCCACCTATCTACAGCTAGAGGAGACCTCACCTATCTACAGCTAGAGGAGACCCCACCTATCTACAGCTAGGGGAGACCCCACCTATCTACAGCTAGGGGAGACCCCACCTATCTACAGCTAGGGGAGACCCCACCTATCTACAGCTAGGGGAGACCCCACCTATCTACAGCTAGGGGAGACCCCACCTATCTACAGCTAGAGGAGACCCCACCTATCTACAGCTAGAGGAGACCTCACCTATCTACAGCTAGGGGAGACCTCACCTATCTACAGCTAGAGGAGACCCCACCTATCTACAGCTAGAGGAGACCCCACCTATCTACAGCTAGAGGAGACCCCACCTATCTACAGCTAGAGGGAGACCTCACCTATCTACAGCTAGAGGAGACCCCACCTATCTACAGCTAGAGGAGACTCCACCTATCTCCAGCTAGGGGAGACCCCACCTATCTACAGCTAGAGACCCCACCTATCTACAGCTAGAGGAGACCTCACCTATCTCCAGCTAGAGGAGACCCCACCTATCTACAGCTAGGGGAGACCCCACCTATCTACAGCTGGGGGGAGACCCCACCTATCTACAGCTAGGGGAGACCCCACTTATCTACAGCTAGGGGGAGACCCCACCTATCTACAGCTAGGGGAGACCCCACCTATCTACAGCTAGAGGAGACCTCACCTATCTACAGCTAGAGGAGACCTCACCTATCTACAGCTAGAGGAGACCTCACCTATCTACAGCTAGAGGAGACCCCACCTATCTACAGCTAGGGGAGACCCCACCTATCTACAGCTAGGGGAGACCCCACCTATCTACAGCTAGGGGAGACCCCACCTATCTACAGCTAGAGGAGACCCCACCTATCTACAGCTAGGGGAGACCCCACCTATCTACAGCTAGAGGAGACCCCACCTATCTACAGCTAGGGGAGACCCCACCTATCTACAGCTAGAGGAGACCCCACCTATCTACAGCTAGGGGAGACCCCACCTATCTACAGCTAGGGGAGACCCCACCTATCTACAGCTAGAGGAGACCCTCACCTATCTACAGCTAGAGGGAGACCCCACCTATCTACAGCTAGAGGAGACCCCACCTATCTACAGCTAGAGGAGACCCCACCTATCTACAGCTAGAGGAGACCCCACCTATCTACAGCTAGGGGAGACCCCACCTATCTACAGCTAGAGACCCCACCTATCTACAGCTAGAGGAGACCTCACCTATCTACAGCTAGAGGAGACCCCACTTATCTACAGCTAGAGGGAGACCCCACCTATCTACAGCTAGGGGAGACCCCACTTATCTACAGCTAGAGGAGACCCCACCTATCTACAGCTAGGGAGAACGTGATGAGCCCTATTTCAACACACGGTGGCACATCCCTTTAAATACTATTACAACCGTTTAGTCTAAATTTGTTTATGTCCGTGTTTGAACGGTGACCAGAAACCTGTCAGGGTAACGTTAGCTATTGATGTAAAATATTGTATGTTCTTAGCTCACCATTGCATGTTTAAGTAACCTTGCTTTTTGTACATGATGTGTATATTTACTTTCTTTATATATGCTTTAACTTTCTTCTGAAAAATGACTTTCTTTCTATCTCTTAGTGTGTTCTTTTCAGACATTGAAGTGGATGGAGAGGCAGTAGAGGCCGGCTTGCTGAACATATGGTGGCATTCCTCCGTGGTCAACGACTGCAGGCAGCGAACAGGCATGCCTGGTTGGGAATCACTGCAGTAAACACACACACACACACACACACACACACACACACACACACACACACACACACACACACACACACACAGACACACACTCTCTACACACACACACACAGACACACAGAGACACACAGACACACACTCACACACAGACACACACACAAACACACAGACACACACTCTCACACACCACACACACACACACACACACACTCACACAGACACACACACACACAGACACACACTCTCTCACACACACACACACACACACACCTCACTCACTCACTCCACTCACTCACCCACTCACTCACTCACACACACACACACACACACACACACACACACACTCACACACAGTCACTCAAACACACACTCACAGACAGACACACACTCTCTCTCTCACACACACACACACACACACACACACTCACACAGTCACTCAAACACACACTCACACTCACACCACACTTCACACACACACAGACACACAGTCACACACACACACACACACTCACTCACACTCTCACACACACACACACACACACACACACACACTCACACACTCTCTCACACACACACACACACACACACTCACACTCTCTCACACACACACACTCACAAACAGACACACTCTCACACACACACACAGACACACACTCCACACACACACACACACACTCACACACACAAAGACACACACACACACACACAAACTCACACACACAGACACACACAGGCTAGGTTCTAACGGCTCTGACAGGCAGACTGACCTGTGATGATGACGGTCTTCCCGGCCACCGCTGCGTTGCCGTGACATTTGGATCTTCTGAAGAGCGTCTGCGTGAGGAACACGTAACCTCCGAGCACCACGGCGGCCAGCAGCAGCAGGTGAAACATGTTTACGATGCCCGTCCGATCCTCCCGACACTCGCTGACTGTCTGAGAGCGCAGCTCTGCTTGTCTATAAAGCTGCTGCTGCTGGGACTCACCTGTCGGACCGGTTCCCCCTTTCTTAGGCGGGACGGTGAGTCACAGCTCAGACCGGTCCGACCGGTTCTTTACCGTTCTTCACCTGAAACTTACAGCTGACAGTTTGACTTTTCACCCACTGATTGTCCTGAACTCCCTGAACTAGGGAAGGAGAAGTCTCTTTTCCTGAACTTTACCTTTACCTCTTTACCTGAACTTTCTGTTTAACCTCTTGGGTCAAATCTGACCCGTTTTCAGAGTTTCTACATCAGAAATATGAGTTTCTTTCAACCAAATTACCCAAAAATAACATAAATCGTTCCATAAAACGCTCTTTGCAACTTAACCTTAACGGGACTGTCAGACACCACCTACCAAGAGCCTGGGTAGGTATACCCCAAGGGGGTAAGCTTCGCTTCAGAACTCGAACCTCCTATGGCGCCATTGTGTTGCTACCAAGCCATCACCTCCCGTTAGCATCCCATTGACTCCCATTCATTCTGACGTCACTTTGACAGAGAATAACTTTACATCTGAAGAGTTTAAAGACTCTATTTGTCCGTTGTTTATTTCTAAAGAAACACGACAATGTATAAAAGGCCCATTACCTTGTAGCTCACGTTATGGCTCCGTAGCAGACGCTTTTATAACAATAGCTAACGATTGGGTCATAACCACGAGACTTACTGTCACACAGTAGAGGAATTACGTATAGTACAGGAGACTCACAGCAGTTTGACTCCAACCTGTTAGGTTTATTCTAATGTTAACTAGCATGTTAGTGATCAGTAATAGCCTGTGTCTATGTTATCTCCTTACATATACCCACGCCTCCGTCTCTGTAAGATTGGGAATGATTGAGATTCTCTCGGCACAGCTACCAGAAGACTTCACACTCAGACAGGTTGCTCACGCCACATCTAATCCTCAAGCTCAGCTGGAGGCTGCCAGTAACGCCAGCCAGCACCGGGAAAGAGACTTCTAACATCCTTCACTGGTCATATATATATATATATATATATATATATATATATATATATATATATATATATATATATATATATATATATATATAAGAATGGACCAACAGATATATATATATATATATATATATATATATATAAAGATTATTTTTGACCCAGGAGAACAACCAACACTTCACGTTTTTTAGACCTATTGTTCGATGCTTTTTTAAACATTTTTGGCGGGTTTTTAACTTGTGTTGTCGTCCCATCGTTCATGCAACTTTTCACTTTTCTTGGTCAAAATTTAAACTTTCTTTTCATTATTATAATTAACCTGATTATTTCAGGTTCGGCCACCGTAGGAGGAGGGGCTAGAAAGTAATATTCAGTTGGTTGTCGTATACAATTTCACCGCTAGATGGGAGAAATTCTTACACAATGGAGCTTTAAGATCATTTTTGGGGGGTATTCCTTTTATTTCAGAATGACAGTGGGTAGACAGGAAAGGGGGAGAGAAAGACAGGGGATGACACACAGCAAAGGGCCGCAGGTCGGATTTGAACCCGGGCCGCTGCAAAGGACCTACATTGGGCGCACGCTCTTACTAGGGGGGCCTGAGGTCGCGCCCTGACATTGCTTTTAACAATAAAAGTTAAATGTATACAAATGCACCGATCTATAACAACTTTTATTTTCATTGTCACAATTCTTTTAAATATCAACATAACCAAATCAACACAACTCAGGCGTAAACTAATCTTTGTGCCTTAGGCCGCCTTCCCACTGGCACTTGAAATCAGCTCCGTAACATGCAATACCCCCCCAGCGGACGCCCTACTACACCGTTGGAAGCAAGTAGAACAAAAATGGCGGCGAGACCAGAAGGATTGATTAGTGTCTGAATGTACGATTCTCTCTGACCTCTCTTATACAGATAGAACCAGAAAGGCTGCTGCGTGGAGAAAAGTTGCCCAGGATGTTGACACGTCAGGTCAGTTAAAAGTATAATGTCAATAGTTAAAAGTGATATATAGCGGTATAATGTCAATAGTTAAAAGTGATATATAGCGGTATAATGTCAATAGTTAAATGTGATATATAGCGGTATAATGTCAATAGTTAAATGTGATATATAGCGGTGTAATGTCAATAGTTCGAGGTCTGTTGCTAGCTAACCAATTAGCATTAGCAGGTTTGTTTATCAGTACCATAGTAATGTAGCCTGACGTGGTCCTACTCAGATTCTAGTCAGAATGTGAGTCTGAACCGCTCCATTGGGCTGTGATTATCATAGACAGTATATAATGGACCTACAGACCCCGTTGCTCTGGACAGAGACCAGTGAAGGATATTAGAAGCACTTTTCCGGTGATGGCCAGCTTTACTGAGCAGCCTCCAACTGACAGAGACAACGTAAATGTGACGTGAGCAACGTGTCTGAAAGTGTGAAGTCTTCTGGTAGCTGTGCCGAGAGAAATCTCAATCATTCCCAATCTTACAGAGACGGAGAGCGTAGGTATATGTAAGGAGATAACATAGGCACAGGCTAATTACTGATCACTAACATGCTAGTTAACATTAGTCATTAAACCTAAACAGATAATGGAAGTCCAAACTGCCTGCAAGCTTATCCTGTACTATACGGTAATTCCTCTACTGTGTGACAGTAAGTCTCGTGGTTATGACCCAATCGTTAGCCTATTGTTATAAAAGCGTCTGCTACGGAGCCATAACGTGAGGTACAAGGTAATGGAGCCTTTTATACATTGTCGTGTTTCTTTAGAAATAAACAACGGATAAATAGAGTCTTTAAACGCTTCAGATGTAAAGTTATTCGCTGTCAAGTGACGCCAAAATTAATGCTTGTCAATGGGATGCTAACGGGAGGTGATGGCTTGTTAGCAACAAAATAGCGCCATAGGAGGTTTGAGTTCTGAAGCGAAGCTTACCCCCTTGGTGATTATGGGGCGTGTTCCAACCGAACCAGGAAAGAAAATGCCTCTGCATTCATTGGATAGACCTACAACCAATCAGAGCAACGGAACTCAACTCAACTGTCAACAGAACTCAACACTGTGTATCGTCTCCATAGCAACCACTCTTTGCACAATGCATTCGTTCTAACTTCCGACTTTTAGACCTTTTCGAAGCTGGATATATCATTTGTTGCGTGTTAATATAAATGTGGATAACGTTAGTGATAGTGACATGCTCGCTACAGTCGCATTTCTAGAGATGGATCGGCGAAAACCGTTTTGTTTCTCTGATTTACGGCTTTGTTCTAGCGCCGCGGCCCCTCTCTTCAGTCTCTCTCTGTGTCTCCACCATATAACTCTCTCTAGTCTCTCTATCTCTCCACCATATAACCTCTCTCAGTCTCTCTATCTCCTCCACCATATAACTCTCTCTTCAGTCTCTCTCTATCTCTCTCCACCATATAACGCTCTCTCTCTTCAGTCTCTCTCTATCTCGCTCCACCATATAACGCTCTCTCTCTTCAGTCTCTCTCTATCTCTCTCCACCATATAACGCTCTCTCTCTTCAGTCTCTCTCTATGTCTCTCCACCATATAACGCTCTCTCTCTTCAGTCTCTCTCTATCTTGCTCCACCATATAACGCTACCGTGCTTTCGGGCAGTTGTTGAGGCTCCTCCGCTGAGGATTTTAAAATGAATGCGCTGTCGATATCGTGTGTAACAGACGCGATGGAGGAATCTACACATCTCAGTTCTCCAGCGGCAGCCACCTGTTGTAAACAAATCCAACCCAAGCGTTCTTTGGTGACGTGATTGATTCTGTTACTGTTGATCATCTGTCCGACAATTTCACTTAAAACTAGTAAGCCCCGTGGTGCATTCAAAGTTATTGTAAAATTCCCTATTACCCTATTTTTCAAGTATCAGTTCAGGCACCATTTTAAAAGTATCGTTTTAGCACCGGTATCGGAAAAACCCAAATGATACCCAACCCTACTCTTAATTGTTCCGTATATTATTTAGCACACTTCTTAAACCTAGCTTAGCACACATCTTAAGCCTAGCTTAGCACACTTCTTTAGCCTAGCTTAGCACAAAGACTAAAGTAATATTGACATTAGGAGACATGAGAAATAAAAATCCCTTCTTTTTCCCCCCAATTATCCCCTTTTTATCTCAATTTCTCCCTTTTTTATTTTTTATTTCTCCATCTTTCTCCTTCCCTTGTTTGACTCCTTGTAGGCGTCACTACGTCTTCTTATATCATTTATTTTAAGAGATTTTTAAGTTATTTGTTATTTTTGGGATTTGTTTTAGAAATCTAAATCGTTTTAAAGTTTTTAAATACACTTTCAGTGACACGATACGATCGACTCGATTTCCTCAGGATGTTTTTAAAAGAATGAGCTGCAGATAAATGAGTGAAACACCTTTTATTTCTATAAACTGTTAAACAATACACATGTCCTCTTATCAAAAGTGACTCTGAAACTATTTTATATTAGAGCACAAACAGATGTTTAAAACAAAGCCCACATCAAAATAACTCAAACTAAGAAGACGGTCGTTTCGCAACCGTATCGGAGCTGATTTTAAGTGCCAATGGGAAGGCACTTTGTTCAGTTTAAACATGACTTATAATGCGTAGTGCAAAGTCTGTTATCATTTAAGCTCACAACATACATATGTAAAAAATATATATATATTTCAAAGCAAAAAAGTCAACATTTTTAGCAAAGACACCCACCCCTCCCTCAAGGACCCCTGGGAGTCCCTGGGCCCCACTTTGGGAACCACTGTCATATCTATATAAGTAGGTAGGGAAGGAGGAAGGGAAGGAAAGAAATGCAGAGAAGGAAGGATGAAAGGAAAGAGGAATTCACATTTAACAAGCTGATATCACACAAGTTTACCGATTTTAAATGACTCAAACTGATTAACAGATTAAATAGTTGGAGATTAATTTAATATCTGATACCTAATCTGTTAATCTTTGCATTTCTAGACTATGTAATCATTACATAATGTCTCTTAATTAGGGTTGGGTACCGAAACCTGGTGCTAATACGGCACCGGTGCCTAAACGACCGGTATCTACTGGACCGAATAGCAACGCAGATTTCGGTGCCTCATTTCGGTGCCACTTAAATGCCTCCTGTGCTGCTCTCTGATGCTCTGAAACAGATGTTAACATTAACATAATACACCTGGCAGCAGGTAACGTTAGCCTAGCGTTAGCTAGCAGCTGGATTAAACACGGTTAAAATGCTGACAGCTAACGGTAAACGGTGTGACTGTATATCACTGTAGAGGATTCCAACAATGGGACGTTAAGCAGTCTGCAGATGCAATTGTCGGAAAAACAACATAGACGGTGCGTTCACTTGAAACTATTAAAGGTCCCATGGAATTAAAATTTCACTTCATGAGTTTTTTTTTTAACATTAATATGAGTTCCCCCAGCCTGCCTATGGTCCCCCAGTGGCTAGAAATGGTGATAGGTGTAAACCGAGCCCTGGTATCCTGCTCTGCCTTTGAGAAAATGAAAGCTCAGATGGACCAATCAGGAACCTTCTCCTTATGAGGTCATAAGGAGAAAGGTTACCTCCCCTTTCTCTGCTTTGCCCGCCCAGAGAATTTGGCCCCCCCATGAGAGAGAGAGAGAGAGAGAGACATCATGGCTTTCAAATGAGCAAAGTGGCAGTTGGTCAAGGCCACACCCCCACCCTCCACCTTAAAAAAGCATCGAAAGAGCACCATGTCATGGGACCTTTAAGCCTTGTGGTGCATTCAAAGTTATTGTAAAATACCCTATTCCCTATTACCCTATTTTTTTTAAAGTATCGGTTCAGGCACCGTTTTAAAATCATTTTAGCACCGGTATCAGAAAAACCCAAACGATACCTAACCCTACTCTTAATTATTCTGTATATTATTTAAAATCCTAATTATTACTCGGGGATTAAACACAGTTTTGTTTCAGGCCAGGCCGCAGAAACTCTCGCTGAGTTCCCACAGCTTCTTGGCAGCGGCGTCGTCCGTCGCCTTCGACTCGATGTTCAGTTTCGGCGCGCAGCAGCTGAAGTACTGGCCGCTGGCGTGCTCGATGCCTGGCTCCAGGGCGCAGTGCAGCGTGGTCTGAGCGCCGGACTCGGCGTCCACGAAGAACAGAAGCACGATGGGTTTCATCATGAGACTCCACCAGAAACCAGCGTACCGCCCGATCTCCGTCTGTATGGCGCCTGGAGGCAGACGAAGGAAGTCAAGTTTATTCACAGATTAAAATCACAAAGTGCTTCAAAATAAAGTGAAATACAATAAATAGAAGACATAATAATACAATACAGGTACATGAAATCAGACATAAAAACCCATAAAGAAGTACAAACTAAAACGTGAAAAACATGAAACTGACAGTGTGTGTGTGTCTGTGTGTGTGTCTGTCTGTGTGTGTGTGCGTGCGTGTGTGTGTGTGTGTATGATGTGTGTGTGTGTGTGTGTGTGTATCTGTCTGTCTGTGTGTGTGTGTGTGTGTCTCTGTCTGTTTGTCTTTGTCTGTGTGTGTGTGTGTCTCTGTCTGTCTGTGTGTGTGTGTGTGTGTCTCTGTCTGTGTGTGTGTGTGTCTGTCTGTCTGTCTGTCTGTCTGTCTGTCTGTCTGTCTGTGTCTGTCTGTGTCTGTCTGTCTGTCTGTGTGTGTCTCTGTCTGTCTGTGTGTGTGTCCCTGTCTGTCTGTGTGTGTGTCTCTGTGTGTGTGTGTCTCTGTCTGTCTGTCTGTGTGTGTCTCTGTGTGTGTGTGTCTCTGTCTGTCTGTCTGTGTGTGTGTCTCTTTCTGTGTGTGTGTGTGTCTCTGTCTGTCTGTGTCTGTGTGTGTGTCTCTCTCTCTCTGTCTCTCTCTCTCTCTGTCTGTCTGTCTGTGTGTGTGTGTGTGTACTTTTAACTCATTTCTTTATAGGTATGGAAGATCATTTCTGTCAGAAGGAATGACAGAAATACAAATATTTATTGCGCGTCAAACGTGTGTGTGTATTGAGCCAGAAGTGACCGTGAACACCGATTATGAGCGATTCTTTCGCCCCGTAGTCATACTGCCAAAAGCAACCGGGCAACGGTTACCGCCACGTGGTTTAGTATAGAGGATCTTTGGTGAAACGGCGGTCAGCGTACCTGGGTGGAGGCTGTAGCAGGTGACGTCGGAGCCCTGCAGCCTCTTGGCGAGTTCGTAGGTGAAGAGCACGTTGCACAGTTTGCTGTGGCAGTACTTGTGGAAGAGCTGAAGGTCGCCGTCGCCGAGCGCCACGTCTCTGTGCGTCGTCAGGCAGTTGAAGTCCACCTTCCCCATCTCGTAGGCCTTGGAGGCCACGGTGACCACGCGGCTCCGCCCGCTCGCCTTCAGACGCTCCAGCAGCAACACCGTCAGCAGGAAGTGACCCAGGTGGTTCACGCCGAAGATCATCCCGAAACCGTCCTCCGTCTTACCACCGTTCATCAGACCTGAAGACACAAACATCACAGTTACACAAACATCACAGTTACACAAACATCACAGCTACACAAACATCACAGTTACACAAACATCACAAACATCCCAGTTACACAAACATCACAGCTACACAAACATCACAAACATCCCAGTTACACAAACATCACAAACATCCCAGTTACACAAACATCACAGCTACACAAACATCACAAACATCCCAGTTACACAAACATCACAAACATCACAGTTACACAAACATCACAGTTACACAAACATCACAGCTACACAAACATCCCAGTTACACAAACATCACAGCTACACAAACATCACAAACATCACAGTTACATAAACATCACAGTTACACAAACATCACAAACATCCCAGTTACACAAACATCACAGTTACACAAACATCACAAACATCCCAGTTACACAAACATCACAAACATCCCAGTTACACAAACATCACAAACATCCCAGTTACACAAACCTCACAAACATCCCAGTTACACAAACATCACAGCTACACAAACATCACAGCTACACAAACATCAGTTACACAAACATCAGTTACACAATCATCACAGTTACACAAACATCAGTTACACAAACATCACAGTTACACAAACATCAGTTACACAAACATCACAGCTACACAAACATCACAGTTACACAAACATCACAGCTACACAAACATCACAGTTACACAAACATCACAGTTATACAAACATCACAGTTACACAAACATCACAGCTACACAAACATCTCAGCTACACAATCATCACAGCTACTAGGGGTGTGACGAGACACTCGCTCACGAGACAAGACGAGACACGAGATTGGGGTCACGAGAGCGAGACGCGATTTTAACACTAATTTAAAGAAAACTTCAGTTAAGAAATATGACTGGGAAAAATAGTCTTTACTCAGAGAACCAAGGTTACAAGCTAGGGGTGTGACGAGACGCTTACTCCACGAGACGAAACACATCACGAGATTGGGTTCATGAGAACGACGAGATTTCTCGCGAGGTGAAAAGTTGTCTCGTGGAGGCGATGTGATGTCAGCGTGATGGAGCGTGGAATTACTATTGAAAATCCCCTGCCACTTTTAAATCATTTGTGTGGCAACATTTTGGTTTTCCTGCGGAAATAATAAACGGCGAAAGAGTGACAGACAAGACGAACACAATATGTAAATATTGTAAGAAAAAAATGCCGTATACCGCGGCTAACACGAGCACTATGCAAAAACACTTACAGCACCACCACAGCTCTCTACTAACTAGTTAGTAGTACGGCATTTCTTTCTTACAATGTTTACATATCGTGTTCGTCTTGTCTGTCACTCTTTCACTCTTTTCACCTCGACGAGAAATCTCGTCACGCGAGATCTCGCGAGATCTCGTAAAACGAGATCTCGTCACACCCTTACCAGCTACACAAACATCCCAGCTACACAAACATCACAGCTACACAAACATCCCAGCTACACAAACATCACAGTTACACAAACATCCCAGCTACACAAACATCGCAGTTACACAAACATCCAGCTACACAAACATCACAGTTACACAAACATCACAGCTACACAAACATCACAGTTACACAAACATCACAGTTACACAAACATCACAGCTACACAAACATCACAGCTACACAAACATCGCAGTTACACAAACATCTCAGCTACACAAACATCACAGTTATACAAACATCACAGTTACACAAACATCACAGTTACACAAACATCACAGTTACACAAACATCACAGTTACACAAACATCACAGCTACACAAACATCGCAGTTACACAAACATCACAGCTACACAAACATCACAGTTAACAACATCACAGTTACACAAACATCACAGTTACACAAACATCACAGTTATACAAACATCACAGTAAAAAATCACAGTTAACAAACATCACAGTTACACAAACATCACAGTTATACAAACATCACAGCTACACAAACATCACAGCTACACAAACATCACAGTTACACAAACATCTCAGCTACACAAACATCACAGTTATACAAACATCACAGTTATACAAACATCACAGTTACACAAACATCACAGCTACACAAACATCACAGTTACACAAACATCACAGCTACACAAACATCACAGTTACACAAACATCACAGCTACACAAACATCACAGCTACACAAACATCACAGCTACACAAACATCACAGTTACACAAACATCACAGCTACACTTCAGACTACAAGCTGCAGCTGAACAGTAGATTTGATGGAGCTAATCGCTCATTTCATTCGTTAACCTCCAGGTCAGATGTTATTTTAATGTCAGTGATCCAGCAAGTATTAGCTTAGACACATCTTTAGCCCAGTTTAGCACACTTCTTGAGCCTATTTTAGCACACATCTTTAGCCTAATTTAGTACACATCTTTAGCCTATTTTAGCACACTTCTTGAGCCTAGTTTAGCACACTTCTTAAACCTATCTTAGCACACCTCTTTAGCCTATCTTAGCACACATCTTTAGCCTAGTTTAGCACACATCTTTAGCCTAGTTTAGCACACATCTTTAGCCTAGTTTAGCACACATCTTTAGCCAAGTTTAGCACACATTTTTAGCCAAGTTTAGCACACATCTTTAGCCTATTTAGCACACATCTTTAGCCTAGTTTAGCACACATCTTTAGCCTAGTTTAGCACACATCTTTAGCCTATCTTAGCACACATCTTTAGCCTATCTTAGCAGACATCTTTAGCCTATCTTAGCAGACATCTTTAGCCTATCTTAGCAGACATCTTTAGCCTATCTTAGCACACATCTTTAGCCTATTTAGCACACATCTTTAGCCTAGTTTAAGACACATCTTTCGCCTAGTTTAGCACACATCTTTAGCCTATCTTAGCAGACATCTTTAGCCAAGATTAGCACACTTCTTAAACCTAGATTAGCACACATCTTTAGCCTAGTTTAGCACACATCTTTAGCCTAGTTTAGCACACATCTTTAGTCTATTTTAGCACACATCTTTAGCCTAGCTTAGCACAAAGACTAAAGTAAGATTGACATCAGGTTTCCTGGTTTCTCCGGAAATTCAAAGCCAGACTGTCACGGCGTCTCGTTCAGAATCTGATCTCATATCGGACTAAAATAGTTCACCGAGACATGTTACTGAAAACAACTGATGAGAGAAATAGGCTGTGTGTGTGTGTCTCTGTGTGTGTGTCTCTGTGTGTGTGTCTCTGTGTGTGTCTCTGTGTGTGTGTGTGTGTCTCTGTGTGTGTGTGTCTCTGTGTGTGTGTGTGTGTGTGTGTGTGTGTGTGTGTGTGTGTGTGTGTGTGCAGTTGCTGAATCTGTCTTCATTTCAGATCAACAAAGGTCAGTTTAAAAGATTTTCATCAGATTCTGAGAGACTCTAGTCACCTCATCCCGCTCGCCATTTCCAGGTGAGTCCCGACTGCCCTGCCTCCGACTGAACATGTCAGGTCGGCCAAAATGAACGCCGACAGCCCCCCCCAGACTGACTAGTCTCTTACTGAACATTTTAAGGAAAAAGGTTTTATATTTACGGAAAATGTTTTTATGTCGTGTCGATTTTTATCACACACTCTGTACTCTGTGTCTTGTCTTGTCCTGATGTGTTGAGGGACCACAATGGAAGTAAGTCCTGGACTTTATTGTGTTTTTATCCACGATTGTATTAGATGTATTTTCATGTTCATGGCATTTTTGATACAATTAAATAAATCAAATCAAATCAAACACGTCAAATCGGCCAAAGTGAACGCCGACAGCCCCCCAGACTGCACGGGACACACCGAACAGACTCGAGTCACCGACCTCGCCAGACAGATTATCGGCTCGGTGTGTCAGCGCCTTTAGAGAAGTTGACTTAGACACTCTATTTAACACTAATATTTAACCATTTGTTTACCGGCGTTGTTGATGAGCAGATCCAGCCTGGACTCGGAGCGGAGGAACTCGTCAGCGAAAGAGCGAACCGACTTCAGACTGGCCAGGTCCAGCTGCATGAAGATCACCTGGCTGTTCCCCGTCTCCTGAACGCAACAACAACAACAACAACAACAACAACAACAACAACACGCACGGGTTAGAAAACACGATCAAACACTTACAGCAAATACTGCGTTCCATTGGTACTCGGAAGTTGCATTTTCAAAGTCGGTAACATACAGTTATTATCACTCCTGTCTTATTTATGTCTCACTAAATCAGCCGTACACACAGTGCTGTCTGAAGTCTGATTCCTGGTCCTGGAGAGATCCACGCAGAGCTTTCACCGTAGCCAACGTAAGTGGCCTCAAGTTTACATGTATGTTGGTGTATTTAAGAGAATAGCAGGGCTGGTGTGTGTGTGTGTGTGGGGGTGTCTGTGTGTGTGTGTGTGTGTGTGTGTGTGTGTGTGTGTGTGTCTGTGCTTGCTCTTGGGGGAATTACTAGAATTGTTGGGGCTTTGTAAATTATAGAGTGTGGTCTAGACCTACTCTATCTGTAAAGTGTCTTGAGATAACTCTTATGATTTGATACTATAAATAAAATTGAATTGAATTGTCTGTGTGTTTGTGTGTGTTTGTGGTGTGTGTGTGTGTGTTTGTGTGTGTGTGGGGTGTGCGTGTGTGTGTGTCTGTCTGTCTGTGTCTGTCTGTGTGTGTCTGTCTGTGTGTCTGTCTGTCTGTCTGTGTCTGTCTGTGTCTGTCTGTCTGTGTCTGTCTGTGTCTGTCTGTCTGTGTCTGTCTGTGTCTGTCTGTCTGTGTCTGTCTGTCTGTCTGTGTGTGTGTGTGTGTGTGTGTGCGTGTGTGTGTGTCTGTCTGTCTGTGTCTGTCTGTGTCTGTCTCTGTCTGTCTGTCTGTGTCTGTCTGTCTGTGTGTGTGTGTGTGTGTGTGTGTGTGTGTGTGTGTCTGTCTGTCTGTGTCTGTCTGTCTGTCTGTGTGTGTCTGTGTGCGTGTGTGTGTGTGTGTCTGTGTGCTTGCTCTTGGGGGAATTACTAGAATTGTTGGGGCTTTGTAAATTATAGAGTGTGGTCTAGACCTACTCTATCTGTAAAGTGTCTTGAGATAACTCTTATGATTTGATACTATAAATAAAATTGAATTGAATTGAATTGTCTGTGTGTTTGTGTTTGTGTGTGTGTGTCTGTGTGTGTGTGTCTGTGTGTGTGTGTCTGTGTGTGTGTGTGTGTGTGTGTGTGTGTTTGTGTGGTGTGTGTGTGTGTGTGTGTGTCTGTCTGTCTGTGTGTCTGTCTGTGTGCGTGCGTGCGTGGTAGAGCGAGAGTGATGTGATTATCTCCAGAGTGAGTAGTGACTCCAGAGTCATAGCGAGGCTGTTTGTCAATCTCAAGATTGCAAAGAACGGACTTGTGTTCTTGGAAGAATGAACTCGCAAGTTCACAAGTACAGGTAATGGAAAATCACTTATCTGATTATTAACATATCTGATTGTTGACTTGCTTTTAGCTGCATGAACTCTCTGTCATGATGTTTGGACCCTGATAGCCTAACTTTAAGCTCTTCTGTTTATGGTGGTACATGTCCCCCTAGGGGTACTCTGTAGGACTGCAGGGTGTACATGTCCCCCTAGGGGTACTCTGTAGGACTGCAGGGTGTACATGTCCCCCTAGGGGTACTCTGTAGGACTGCAGGGTGTACGTGTCCCCCTAGGGGTACTCTGGAGGACTGCAGGGTGTACATGTCCCCCTAGGGGTACTCTGGAGGACTGCAGGGGTACATTCAATTCAATTTCAATTCAATTTTATTTATAGTATCAAATCATAATCTCAAGACACTTTACAGATAGAGTAGGTCTAGACCACACTCTATAAATTCCAAAACCCCAACAATTACAGTAATTCCCTCAAGAGCAAGCATTAGCAGTGGCTATTGCGACAGTGGCAAGGAAAAACTCCCTTTACATGTCCCCCTAGGGGTACTCTAGAGGACTGTAGGGGGTACATGTCCCACTAGGGGTACTCTAGAGGACTGCAGGGGGTACGTGTCCCCCCTAGGGGTACTCTAGAGGACTGTAGGGGGTACGTGTCCCCCCTAGGGGTACTCTAGAGGACTGCAGGGGGTACATGTCCCCCTAGGGGTACTCTAGAGGACTGCAGGGGGTACGTGTCCCCCCTAGGGGTACTCTAGAGGACTGTAGGGGGTACGTGTCCCCCCTAGGGGTACTCTAGAGGACTGTAGGGGGTACTAGAGTGCGGATCGTGCCGCATTCTTCTGTCCGAACCTGACCCGAGCCCGACAGGCATTAAGATATTTATGTCTGAGCCTGACAGTTAAAATATCTTTTCTTTCTCATACTAATGACACATGTACGTCTGTTTGAGTAGAAAGCTTTTATTAAGCAGCTGTATAATATTAATAACAATAAATACTGTAATATTGCTACCTTTATGCAAGTAAAAAATACCTCTTCCACTATTGACATATAGTTACATGTACAAGTTCTGGAGAAAAAACAGTGATATTTTCTGATTATCCACGATAAACACGAGTAATTAACGTCTAAACGATCTAGATCTAGAAAAGGCGATTCATGCTTTCATTAGTTCAAGGTTGGATTCCTGTAATGCTCTTTATGTTGGTCTGACTCAGACCTCCATCTCACGTCTTCAACTTGTGCAAATTGCTGCTGCTCGCTTTTTAACAAATGCATCTAGAAGTGCACATATTATAATATAACCTATACTTATGTTGTTTAATATTCCATTTAGAGAATGTGTGATGTGCACCAACAACACCAAAACAAATTCCTTGTATGTGTTAAAAATCTCTACACCCTACATCGGCTCCCTGTGCGTTTTAGAATAGATTCCAAGGTTTTATTGTCTGCTTTCAAGGCCTTAAATGGTCTGGCCCCGGAGTATTTGTCGATACTTTTTTAATTTTAACTTTGCGGGAGCACAACCGGTCATTGTGTTCTTCAAATCAGCGAGTTTTAGAAGTGCCGAGATCAAGGTATAAACGTTGGGGTGATCAGGCTTTTGGGGTTGCTGTCCCGAGACTCTGGAACAAGTTACCCCTGATATTCGCACTACCACAGATGGAGCTCTTTTTAGCTCCAAACTCAAAACGTATCTGTTTCGTCTGGCCTTTAATATGCAGCAGTGGTGTGACCATTTAATTCTTCTGTTTCTTTGTAACCTTTTCTGATTTTACTGTTTTCTATGTTTCATTCTTTCTATTGTATGACATGTGTTTCTGATGTTAAGCACTTTGGATACCTGCTGGTTGTAAAGTGCTATATAAATACATTTTGATTTGATTGATAAACAAAGGTTTAATTTGTGACCTCTACAGGCAGGAGTGTTTTGTCTCTTTACCTGGATGATTTCCTGGGCGGCGGCCTCGGCTCGCCGTCTGTCCCTGCAGGCCAGGATCACCCTCGCCCCCCTCCTGGCCAAATCCATCGCCGTGGTCTTACCGATGCCGGTGTTTGCTCCTGGAGAGGGAGGACAGAGTAACAGAGAGGACAGTTTTATCAGCCGTTAACGGATGGAAATGGTTGGTTCAGACAGAGATATCTCAACAACCATTGGATGGATCTCCACAGGGTTCATACGCATTTTAACCAATACTTTTCCATGACTTTTCGGCAAATTTTCATGACTATGTGTATAGGTGGAGGGTCGGGGTGTGGTCTTGACCAACTGTCACTTTGCTCGTTTGAAAGCCATGATGTCTCTCTCTCATGGGTGAGCCAAATTCTCTGGGGGGGGCAAAGCAGAGAAATGGGAGGTAACCTTGGTCCTTATGACCTCATAAGGAGAAGATTCCTGATTGGTCCATCTGAGCTTTCATTTTCTCAAAGGCAGAGCAGGATACCCAGGGCTCGGTTTACACCTATCACCATTTCTAGCCACTGGGGGACCATAGGCAGGCTGGGGGGGGAACTCATATTAATGTTAAAAAAAAAACTCATAAAGTGACATTTTCATGCCATGGGACCTTTAAGGTTAGGGTAAGGGGCCAGGGAATGCAATTCCCCCACAAAGATAGAGTGTGTGTGTGTGTGTGTGTGTGTGTGTGTGTGTGTGTGTGTGTGTGTGTGTGTGTGTGTGTGTGTGTGTGTGTGTGTGTGTGTCTCTGCGTGTATGAAGCCACAGTATATTCACTACAAAAGACTAGACTACACAACTGATCCTACTTTGGTTTGCTTAAAAAATGCCAATGAAAGGAGGAGTTAAAGTGCTTACTATATAGGTACCTGTCTAATGTATATGAGAGCATGTTTTATGTTGCATGAGCGTATGTGTTGAGATTAAGTGACTTATGTCCATATTTTAAGATACATTAATCTACTACTGTGCAGGAAAGGAACATCTTGAGAACAGTATGTGTGACAGAACAATCAAAGTCCACTTTCTAGCTTTTCTTAAGGTTATTTTTCACACAAAAACTAAGTTGTTTTGGCTCTCAAAGAAGCGGTAGTTGTAGTTGGAACATTTCCATCTGACGTTAAGTTATCTAAAGTGCCTGATGGCTGTAAATAGTCTAGAGTCCAGTTAGTGACACTCCACCCAAAACACGTCTATTTAGCATCAAACAGGGACTTCCTTTCAGGTTAAAAGCAGAAAGAACCTGCTCATAAACAGACAGGGTTCTTATTTAGACTTATACGTGCATTACTTGACCGTGGAAACAACAGCTGACAGTGCATTTATCAGCCGTGTTTGAGCTTTCAACAGAATCACAGGAACTTCCTTATGAACTTTGTGACAGTGAGGTTGTGTCGAGCACTTTTTCACACATTAAGAATAAGCTTTTAACCCTTGTGCTGTTGTCCTTGGGTCAAATTTGACTCGTTTTCAAAACTTCTATAAGAGAAATATGTTTTTTTTTTTAACCAAATTACCCAAAACGTTAAGTACAATTGTAAGTACTTGATCACTACTTTCATTGAATTTTGGGTATTCAATTTATATAATTTGAACAAATTTAAATGGATTTAAAACCAAATCTAAACTTTGAGATACACGTCTGTGATTATCCATCAACATGCGTTCCTCTAATATTAGCCAAAATAATTATTCATTTCAAAATTAGGTATAATCTCCTATAACTTAAATGTATCTAGTAAAACTAGTGGTAGTAAGTTGGCGTTAGTGAAAAAGGCTCCAAAAGAAAGTTCCCGTTTCTTGCTTCTCAACATCACAACAAAACCAAAGTCAGTAGGGGAGAGTAGCAGTCAGTTGCAAAAACTCCGACACAGAGAGAGGAGACGAGAGGACGGGGAAGCCCGTCTACAAACCAATCAATTATAAGTATCAGGAGACGCTGCTCACGTATGTGATGACAGCAGGACGTAGGTTTGTCACGTAGACTAGAGGTCTTTAGTGCGCTAACATAACTGCTGTGTCAAACCAAAACTTTCTGGATCAAATTAGACAATGTAACTGAAATATGAACCTTGGTCCGGACCTTGGTTCTCACGAGCTCTAACTCTAAGCTAAATCCCTCAGGCATTTCAGAATAAGTGTCCTCTGATTGTTTAAATGTCTCCTGACTGTGTAGAAACATGTCTTTTTCCACATTTAAAGCAAGGTTTTCTCCGCCATCAGTTCCGTTTCAGCTGTTTTGTGCATATTTCTAATAGTTTCAGTCAGTTCTAAAAGTGTAATCATCTGCTCTGCAGAATGTGAACTCACCGGTGACGATGGCGGTTTTCCCGTGTAACTTTGCAGCACTTTTACATCGTGGCAGCTTGAGAAAAGTCATGTGGAGAAGAAAATAACCTCCGACTAGCAGAGCAGCGAACAGCAGCAGCTCCAGTATCATCCTGCCTGCAGACACACAAACGTTCAGACACTTAGTGAAGGAAACATGTGAAGTGTCAGATCCTCCCCCTGGCAGAGTGGTTCCCCTGCGGAGGCACTTTGACCCGCCCACTGTAGGCTGTGTAACTAACAAGGGTGGAGAGACACAGCGTGTGTGTGTGTGTGTGTGTGTGTGTGTGTGTGTGTGTGTGTGTGTGTGTGTGTGTGTGTGTGTGTGGACTCTAGCTTATGCAACAGTTTTATCAGCAGCTCCGCACCCTTTCCCCCCTTTGGCCAACCTCTTTCTTCTCTGAACTGTTTCTGCGATCAGGTTTCCTTCAGATTCTTGCACTAAAACTCTTCCACTTTACAGGAGAAGAAAAAGCCAAAGCCTTCCTCTGTCCTTCCACCGTTTATATGACCTGAAGACAGAAACGCAGACAGTTATTTTATGTGTTGAAAGTTTTCTGAATTGTTCTGTTTAGATATGCAAATGAGGCGTTATCTAACACTAACTTTTGGTGAATTTATGAGACATCTTCAGACACAGACAGACAAAGTGCTGTGAAATACATACACATACTTGAAAAGCTAGCCTGGTCCTACCAGACTCTGGTACACTAGCCTGGTCCTACCAGACTCTGGTACACTAGCCTGGTCCTACCAGACTCTGGTACATTTCACGTGTACAGAGAGTCTGGCCACTCTACATTGATAAGTGTTAATTTCCTTGAAGGCGGGTACTCTGTTGAAGTTTAAAACTATTGGATCTGCCCAGAGCCACTCTGGATCTGCCAGAACCAATCGCTACCGTTTGGTCATGATGTTTGTCATGCGCATGTGCAACAAGAGGGGAGACCGACAATTATATTTAGCATTTGCATTGCTAGAATTAGCCTTAGCCAACTCCTTCACCACTAACAGAGCGACCTGGAAAATCAAACTGTTCCCGAACCCCGTGGGGAGGAGGGCCACCACATCATGGCCACCAACACAACTCAGCAAAGATTGGTCTTGCCCGGGCTTTAACTTCTGGATATTCGGCAGCGTTAACACAACGGACCGAATGGCTTCGCTCGCATTTTCTCCGCCGCCATTACAGAACTACAACTCAAACTAGCGCACAACCTCAACGCCATCATTCTCAGCCACTCCCTGTGTTCACTGGTTGGACCCCCAAATATTTGGCCGGAGAAAACCCAAGAATATACCGCAAACCCGGACAGAGTACTGACGGGAAATGAAAATTGAGCAGAAGTACGTAGGAGGGCGCAGCCAGGCTACTTGAAAACAATACTCGAGTAAAAGTACAAGTATGTTACCAGAAACAGACTTTGGTAGAAGTTAAAGTCACCTTTTAACATATTACCTGAGTAGGCTAAAAGGAGCTACTCTGAAAAGTTGAAAAACTTTTTTCAGCCAACGACTGCAGCACTGTGGAGAGGCCTTCAAGTCATCACCAGCTATAAGAGACCATCCCCCACTGCTGAGGCTAACAATGGCCTTGCCGATGACCTGAATGCCTTCTACTGCAGGTTTGAGAGGGAAACATTCACACCCCTCCCCCACTCCAGACCAACTACAGCCCCCACCACTCACCTGGCTAGCCCCCCAATACTCAATCCACACTCCTTTGTGAATAGGATGTCTGCCTCCTCTTTCAGAGGCAAAATGTATGTAAAGCACCAGGCCCTGATGGTGTAACACCCTCCTGTCTCAGGGCCTGTGCTGTCCAGCTAGTACCAATCTTCACACAAATATTCAACAGATCACTGGAGCTGTGCAAAGTCCCCTCATGCTTCAAAAGCTCCACCATCATCCCAGTCTCCAAGAAACCCTCCATCACTGGACTGAATGACTAAAGACCTGTGGCCTTGACTTCAGTTGCCCTGAAGTCCTTTGAACGCCTAGTGCTGACCCACCTGAAAAACATCACAGGTCACCAGCTGGACCCCCTGCAGTTTTCCTATAGGGCAAACAGGTCAGTGGATGATGCAGTGAACATGGGGCTGCACTTCACCCTGCAACACGTTGACCAGCCAGGGACCTACCTCAGGATCCTGTTTGTGGACTTCAGCTCAGCATCCAACACTATCATAATGAAATCCTTACCACCAAACTCTCTCAGCTCACTGTATCTCCTGCCAGCTGTCGGTGGATCTCCAGCTTCCTGACTGTCAGCATGTGCGGCTGAGAGATGTAACATCTGGAACAATCAGCACTGGTGCACCACAGGGATGTTTCCTTTCCCCACTTCTCGTCTTCATCTACACAAATGACTACCTCCAAGGACCCAGCTGTCAAACTCTTAAAATTTGCAGAAGACGTCACTGTAATTGGGCTTATCCAGGATGGTAACGCGTCTGCATATCGGCAAGAGGTTGATAAGTTGGTGCTCTGGTGCAGTCAACACAACGTAGAGTTAAACACTCTAAAGACTGTGGAGATGACAGTGGACTTTAGAAAGCACCCCACAGTGCTGCCCCCTCCCTCACAATATCCAGCAGCCCAGTGTCAAATGTGGACTCACTCAAGTTCCTGGGGTCCATCATTTCCCAGGATCTGAAGTGGGAGTCCAACATCAATGCCATCCTTAAAAAGGCTCAGCAGAGGATGTACTTCCTACGGCAACTGCGGAAACATGGCCTACCACAAGAGCTGTTGGCCATCTTCTACACTGCTGCCATTGAATCCATCCTCTGCACATCCATCACCGTTTGGTTTGGGGCAGCCACAAAATAGGACAAACGCAGACTACAACACACAATTCGGACAGCTGAAAAAATCATTGGTGTTGTATTATCTGCTAGCAAATGATAGATGGTACATGGTGCCTTATGCTAATGTTAGCACATTGGAATTGCATTCTTGCTCTAATGTCAATGTCTTATTCCCTATGATAGCCTACATAAAGGACAATTCTGGCGCCAAATGAACCTAGGGGTTAATAACATATGAGCACCGAGTCGACCGTTCTCTGGGATCTGTTTTCATGCTAATCCAATGTGTCTATCTTGAAACAAGCACAGAAACCGAGATTAGCGCTAACGCTTGGGAGCATTTGGATGCCACTATTTTATACCACTAACTGGGCCTTCAAAAATAGCACACATTTGTGGTAATCTACATGCAAACCTTGGGAACTTTGTAGGCACAGACAGTTTATTAAAAAGATAGCTACATTATAAAGACTGCATCCGATTGCGTCTGCATGTAAACTTTAACGCTAAAGTCTTTATAATCTATCTTTTTAATAAACTGTCGGTACACTTACAAAGTTCTTAATGCTTCGGTTTGCATGTAGGGACCCTCATTATGCTACCATTGAAATGTGGTGCTATTTTGAGCCTTGTTAGTGGTATAAAATAGTGGCTTTCCAAATGCCCCGAAAGCTAGCGTTAGCAGCTAATCTCCGGTTTGCATGAAAACATATCCCAGAGAACGGTCGACTCACACATATGTTATAAACCCCTATGTTCATTTTGCGCCAGAATTGTCCTTTAAACCTATATTTCACATAAACACAAATCCTGAAAGTAGGATGATGTCAAAGTAAATTCTTTGGTCTACCTATGCAAGTCCCTTTGTTTAGCCCATGTAGTAACTTCATGAAAAGATTTATCAGCCACCATTTGCTTAGTGCTAGCCTAGCAGTTAAAATTAACTAATTATTGGGCTAAACCCAGTAGTTTTAAACCTCCCAGTTTCCTTATCTGTCCCTTATTACAACCTACATAGGTTCTAAGGCTACGTTCACACCGCAAGTCTTAATGCCTGATTCTGATTTTTTGCTCAGATCCGATTTTTTGTTTGGCTGTTCACATTACCTTTTAAAATGTGGCCTATATCAGATTCCAGTGTGAACTGTTTGCGGTTTTGAACTGACCCGCATGCGCAAAAGAACACTAACAATGACATCAGACGCAGCACGCTGTTGCACTAAAGTTAGGGAGGTTATGGAGGAAATCAGCATTTTCGCTTTTATTTATTTATTTTAATTTTATTTTTATTAAAATGTTTGTGTAATGGCAGCCATAACATTAATGCACAGATGCTGAGGAGGAGAAGACTGAAGAGAAAGAGAGACAACTTTGCGGGGTTATGGCTGCAAATTCACTACAGAGGTCTGTGTGACCGGTCGGCCAATTTGCACGTCAGGACCGCTACGGGCCTCCACCACTCTGGCTTCGCCCTCGCACACGCTCCACCTCCCGGCGGTGCGCGCGACTCGGCCCGGTGGTGCGCCCGACCCCGAGGACCGGGATCCCACCTCAGGCGGCGCACCCGGCTTTCACTTTCATTGCACCCGGGGTGACCCCGACTTTCGACGCGTTAAACTCCTTGGTCCGTGTTTACAGACGGGTCAGGGGGGTTGCCGACATCACCTTTATACGTGAGCCGATCGCCCCCCCCGGGGCCGCGACGCGCCAGCGGTTGGGGAACACACAGGGACAGTCCTCCCGGTTAACAGCCGCACTGGAAGCAGGGGCCCCGCCCCTCCGGGGAGAGTGGGGGCAGCGAGGGTTTTTGAGGTAAAAGTCACATCAAATCCGCCTTGGCTGTTCACACTGCGGTCGCATTGAAAAAAATCAGATCTGGGTCGGATTCAGGACCACATGTGGAAGTGGCCTGAATCTGATCTGAAAAAATCAGATCTGGGCTAGATTTGGCCTGCAGTCTGAACGTAGCCTAAGAGAGAGAGACTTCGGTTGGACAATATCTCACACATGTAATCTATATCCCCAACCGGCCCGTCAGACACCGCCTACCAAGAGCCTGGGTCTGTCTGAGGTTTCTTCCCAAGAGGGAGTTTTTCCTCGCCACTGTCGCACTGCTTGCTCTTGAGGGAATTATTGTAATTGCTGGAATTGTTGGGGCTTTGTAAATTATAGAGTGTGGTCTAGACCTGCTCTATCTGTAAAGTGTCTCGAGATAACTCTTGTTATGATTTGATACTATAAATAAAATGTAATTGAATTGATCTTTTGTTTTACTATGCTCTGACTTTCTAGGAGCAAACCAGGACAATCCTTTGAGCTCCGATTTTGTGCCCAGTCTTTTTGCACACACCTCAGCGAGGGAGAGGGATAAGCAACATTATGCCTGCAAAAAGTTTCAGCAGACTCAGCTGATGAAGCGCAAAATACGCGAGGAAGTGAGTGTGCACGGCTCCGAGACGAGGTCCGTGAGGACCAGGGCCAGGGCTGTGGAGCGGTCCTTGAATGAGGAGACATTCAGGGATAATGACACCATGGTGCTGCAACTCACAGGTCTTCCGTCCTTCGCCAAATTAATTGTTTTGTTTAATTTTTTATCAGAATTTCTTAAAGTTGGACAATCAGCCACCCCATTCCAATGTTTGATCCTAACATTAATGAGACTGAGGCTTAATGTGCCGCTTTACTTTTTTGCTTACTTTTTTGGAATATCTAAGTCAACTGTCGTCAGAGTGTTCAATAGCATATTAGATTTAGGGCGTTTTCACACATGAAAGTCCGAACCAAGGTTCATGTTTTTGTTACATTCTCTACATTTGATCCGGTAAGTTTTGGTTTCACACTGCAGTTATACAAGCGCACTAAAGATCTCTACGTGACAAAACTATGTTTGGCTGTCATCACATACGTGAGCTGCGTCTCCTGATACTTAGAACTGATTGGTTTGTTGACGGGCTTCCCCGTCCTCTCGTATCCTCTCTCTCTCTCTGTCAGAGTTTTTCCAACTGACCGCTACTGACTGCTCTCTCCTACTGACTGCTGCTCTCCCCTACTGACTGCTGCTCTCTCCTACTGACTGCTGCTCTCCCCTACTGACTGCTGCTCTCTCCTACTGACTGCTGCTCCCCTACTGACTGCTGCTCTCCCCTACTGACTGCTGCTCTCTCCTACTGACTGCTGCTCTCTCCTACTGACCGCTGCTCTCTCCTACTGACTGCTGCTCTACCCTACTGACTGCTACTCTCTCCTACTGACTACTGCTCTCTCCTACTGACTGCTACTCTCCCCTACTGACTACTACTCTACCCTACTGACTGCTGCTCTACCCTACTGACTGCTACTCTCTCCTACTGACTACTGCTCTCTCCTACTGACTGCTACTCTACCCTACTGACTGCTACTCTACCCTACTGACTGCTACTCTACCCTACTGACTGCTACTCTCTCCTACTGACTACTGCTCTCTCCTACTGACTGCTACTCTACCCTACTGACTGCTACTCTACCCTACTGACTGCTGCTCTCCCCTACTGACTGCTACTCTACCCTACTGACTGCTACTCTACCATACTGACTGCTGCTCTCACCTACTGACTGCTACTCTACCCTACTGACTGCTACTCTCTCCTACTGACTGCTACTCTACCCTACTGACTGCTATTCTCTCCTACTGACTGCTACTCTCTCCTACTGACTGCTACTCTACCCTACTGACTGCTACTCTCTCCTACTGACTGCCGCGCCTCTTTTTGTTTTGTTGTGATGTTGAGAAGCAAGACACGGGAACTTTCTTTCTGGAGCATTTATTCAGAGACAAACTAACACCTGCACTGGATATTTACTACCACTTAAATAAACTGCTGATGTATTCTCTGCTCTGATAACAGACAGCTGTCTGCTCTGAGCGCTGACACCGTCACTCTCTCTCTCTCACTAAGCACCGAACTATTCCTTAAAATGAGCTATTCCCCGGTCTTGTAACACAAGGAGAGCCTGCCAGAGCTTCTTGTATTTGGTCCGAAAGTCCAAACCATCCAAAAAATGCTTTCACACAATAAACAAACCGGACCATGGTTCAGTTTGGTCCGGACCGAGACCATCTCTTTTTATTGGACCAAAATTTGGTCTTTTGATCCGGACCGTGGTCCGGGGGAGGTTTCACACCTGTAATTTTGGTTCGGATCAAACTAAAATGTCCGAAAGTCCGGACCAAACGAGGCATGTGTGAAAACGCCCTTAATGTATTTCAGATTATCAGATCTAATCTTATTGGCCACCAAAAGAACAAATTCAAAATAGTCTCCCAATGTGTTTCAGAAAAAAACTGCACCTCCATCATTGATTGTTTCGAAATATTTATAGAACAGCCAAGTAACCTGAGATGCCGTGCACAGACATACTCACAGTACAAGCACCACAACACTGCAAAATACCTGATCTCAATAACACCACAAGGTGTTATATCTTATGTATCAAAAGGATGGGGTCGTCGCAGAAGTGACGAGCACATAATGGAAAATTGTGGTTTTCTTGATAAATTGTCACCAGGAGATGTCATTCTAGCTGATAGAGGCTTCAATGTGAAAGAGACAGTGGGTCTGTATTGTGCTCAATTAAAAATACCAGCGTTTACCAAAGACAAGCAACAGATGCATCCACTGGAGCTAGAGGCAACAAGGGGATTCGCAGCCGTCAGGATCCATGTGGGGCGAGTCATTGGCCTGGTGAGGAATAAGTACACTATTCTTCAGACCACCATCCCTCTGTCCCTCTGCCAAGCCGGCGCACAAGGAAAGCCCTCCATTGACAAAATGGTAACAGTTTGCTGTGCTCTTTGTAACATTTGCCCATCTGTCGTCCCTACAGAGTAGAGAGGTGATACAATTGCTTTCCTTGTACATTTTAATGTGTATAGTATCTCTTTAGTATTTGTATGGACTATGAACTACAATGAACAATTACTATACATGCAGTTATTAATCATAATTTGTTTATTGTCCATTTGTGGATGTATGGATCAAATGTATTTGTTACATGACTACAAACACATGCACACAATCCAACATACAATATATACAATGACAAAAAAGAGGTAATATCAATTAATACATCAATTAATTAATTTATAAATGCTGCAACTCTGTTCTTTTAAATCAAGGCTGGCTGCCTTTCTTTGTTGTCCTCTTGTCAAATTTCACACGGAAAAGTGGGTTTCTTTCAACCAAATGTTCAGGAAACTAATGTGGATTGTTCCATACAATGCTCTGCACAAGTTAAATAAATGATCAGCCCACTACTTTCTTTAAATTAAATCCAAAAAAACATTCAAAAGGCGCAGAAAAAAAATGACAAACATTGGAGGGGAAAGCAACAAAAGGTAAAACACAGGACTTTCACCTGGGAGAGCTGGGTTCGCGCCCCGCGTGCGGCGATTTTTCGGCCGTTTTTTGTTTTTCATTTTTTGTTTTTAATAAGCCTTACCCAATGTTTCTTTCCTAAACCCAACCATTTGTTGTTGTCGTAAGCGTGTTTTAGTTGTTATTTTCCGTGTTTTTGTCACTGTTTTGTTACTAAAGCCTTTCCCTGTGTTCTTTTCCTAAACTCAACCATTTTTTTTGTCTTAACAGGCGTGTGACGTTGTTCTCGCGATAGTACGTCGCGTTCTCGCGATAGTACGTTGCGTTCTCGCGATAACGCGCAACGTGGCGAGGCCACGTGGTGGGTCTGTTTACATCAGCTGTATCCAGCGTGTATCATACACGTGGATAGCTGAAAATTGCGTAAAATAACACGCCATTTGGCTTTATGAAAGTGGCGTATATATTTACGCAAAGTCATGATGCCATGTTGGCTATACAAATAAAGCTACCTTGCCTTGCCAACTTCATTTCTTGTTTGTTTGCTTTTTGCATTCTAAACACTTCCAAATCTTTGGCACCCTGCTCAGCTTCAGACATGACTTGTGGAAGCGCTTTCGTTTGCATTGCTCGGATGTGCGAGAGAGGATGTCTGTGTCATCAACAGGGTTTCCCCCAGTAACATCCCTCAGGTTCCTTCTCAAGGTTAGCACTTGAGGAGAGGTGTGGCACAGTAAACCATTTACCCAACAGCTCCGGCAATACCCCTGTTCTAATGAATTCTTCCACCCTAGTGTAGGCCTCATCAAAAAAGTATTGATCAAATTGGACTCATTGCATAAAAACTTCTTTTGGTGTCCATACAACGAAATCCATGTACATTACCTCAGCTACACGCATTTGGGCCAGCAGTTGGTACATGTAACTATGATCTTACTTGAGGGTCATACCTTCCGCAGTCACAGTAAAGCAGAAATGTGGGTCGCTGACACATTCCTTGAGAGCACGGCCATTTGCATTAAAAGGACATTTTATATCAAGCACACCAATCAATCACAGGTCACCACAACATCTGGCGATGCTCGTAGCCATGGTAGGTCCGGGTTGATAAATAGCCCTGATGCTGTAATGCTGAAGTTCACGTGGAAATCTTGCATGGCCTTCAGGTACGACTCCCTGGCAGTGTCTTCATTTTGCAGACCCCATCTGATGAAAACATGTAAGTTTGTCAGCAATGATATTTCAAACTTTATGTAAAACCAACTAGCCTTCATTGTCCCAAATATACTATGGCACTGTTACATAAAATATAATTCCTGGAGTGTATTCATGATGGAATTGCAAGAAAAAGGAAATTGATAATACGTAAGTAAATAAGTAAGTAAACTTTATTTATATAGCACCTTTCACAGACAAGAGGGGTCACAAAGTGCTTTACAGTGAAACAAAAAAGAACAACACATACAAAGCTATATGGAGTATTCAGGGGTTTTCTAAAGGTTTCCACAGAATCCAAAGCTCTCAAGGCTAAAGGGAGAGAGCTCCAGAGCCCTGGGGCCACCACAGAAAAAGCAGAATCACCTCTTGTTTTAAAACGTGTTCTGGGAACAGTTAAAAGGTCTTGGCTTGAAGACCTCAGAGAGCGACCAGAAGTGTGTGCGTGCAATAGTTCCTGGATGTACGAGGGCGCTTGGCCATGTAAGGCTCTATAGGTAATGGTTCAAATTTTAAAATGCACTCTAAAACCAATCAGTAGCCAATGAAGAGCCTTAAGCACAGCAGTAATGTGCGACCTCCTACTGGTCTTAGATAAAAGTCTTGCTGCTGCATTCTGTACGACTTGCAGTTTGTCCATGGAAGATTTGTTTAAGCAAGTGTACAGTACAATGCAATAATCCAAACGAGAAGAAATAAAAGCATGAACAAGCATCTCCATCTCTTATATCTCTATACTATGACTTTTTTTTTTACAAATGGTGTCCCATTTGTAAGGAACATGCTTAGTGGGATGAGCAGCAGCGCTGAGTATGTGGGTTGCGCACATTAAAAATGTTGCCAAATCGTCTCTGCCAATGCCAAACAGCTTATTTTGCTGTTGCTATTGACACCTGTTTTGAGCTTCTGGTACACCCAGGAGCTGCCTAGTACCATCTCCAAACTGAAGGCCAAGTTCCGTATAACGGGGGATGTCAAAGACAGGCGGCGAAGAAGACCCCAAGAAGACCATTTCTTCACCCTGTCACCACTTTGGTGCCGTAGCCGTCTTCTACAGATCAGCAGTCAAGGTTTTTGCAAAAAAAAAAACATAAAAAAAAAAAAAAAAAAAATTATTATAGTATGACTTTTTGGACATAATATACTATGACTTTTTTGGACATACTATACTGTGACTTTTTCGACATACTATGACTTTTTCGACATACTATACTATGACTTTGACACACTATACTATGACTTTTTCAAAATACTATCCTATGACTTTTTCTAAATACAATACTATGACTTTGACATACTATACTATGACTTTTTTTCGACATACTGTACTATGACTGACATACTATACTATGAGGTTTTTCGACATACTATACTATGACTTTTTTCGACATACTATACTATGTCTTTTTTTCAAAATACTATACTATGACTGATATACTATACTATGACATTTTTTTAAATATTATACCATGACTTTTTTCAAAATACTATACTATGACTTTTTTCGACATACTATACTATGACTTTGACACACTATACTATGACTTTTTCAAAATACTATACTATGACTGACACACTATACTATGACTTTTTCAAAATACTATACTATGACTGACATACTATACTATGACGTTTTTCGACATACTTTACTATGACTTTTTTTCGACATACTATACTATGACTGACATACTATACTATGACTTTTTTCAAAATACACTGACTTTTTTCAAAATACTATACTATGACTTTGACATACTATACTCTGACTTTTTCGACATACTATACTATGACTTTTTCCGACATACTATACTATGACTTTTTTGACATACTATACTATGACTTTTTTGACATACTATACTATGAAATACGATACTATGAGTTTTTTCGACATACTATACTATGACATTTTTTCAAAATACTATACTATGACTTTTTTTTGACATACTATTCTATGACTTTGACACACTATACTATGACTTTTTCAAAATACAATACTATGACTTTGACACACTATACTATGACTTTTTTTCAAAATACTATACTATGACTTTGACATACTATAACTAAGACTTTTTTCGACATACTATACTATGACTTTTTCGACATACTATACTGTGACTTTTTTGGACATACTATACTATGACTTTTTTCAACATAACATGACTTTTTTGGACATACTATACTATGACTTTTTCAAAATACTATACTATGACTTTTTCAAAATACTATACTATGACTGACACACTATACTATGACTTTTTCAAAATACTATACTATGACTGACATACTATGCTATGACTTTTTTCGACATACTATACTATGACTTTTTTTCAACATACTATACTATGACTTTTTTCAAAATACACTGACTTTTTTCAAAATACTATACTATGACTTTGACATATTATACTCTGACTTTTTCCGACATACTATACTATGACTTTATTCGACATACTATGACTTTTTTTCGACATACTATACTATGACTTTTTCGACATACTATGACTTTTTCGACATACTATACTATGACTTTGACACACCATACTATGACTTTTTCGACATACGATACTAAGACTTTTTTCGACATACTATACTATGTCTTTTTTTCAAAATACTATACTATGACTTTGACATACTATACTAAAACTTTTTTCGACATACTATACTATGACTTTTTTTCGACATACTATACTATGACTTTGACATACTATACTAAGACTTTTTTCAAAATACTATACTATGACTTTTTTTCAAAATACTATACTATGACTTTTTTTCGACATTCTATACTATGACTTTTTTTCGACATACTATACTATGACTTTTTTTCGACATACTATACTATGACTTTTTTTGACATACTATACTATGTATTTGACATACTATACTATGACTTTTTTCGACATAGTATATACTATGTCTTTTTTTCAAAATACTATACTATGACTTTTTTTCAACATACTATACAACTTTTTTCGACAAACTATACTATGACTTTTTTTCAAAATACTATACTATGACTTTTTTCAACATACTATACTATGACTTTTTTCAACATACTATACAACTTTTTTCGACAAACTATACTATGACTTTTTTTCAAAATACTATACTATGACTGACACACTATACTATGACTTTTTCAAAATACTATACTATGACTGACATACTATACTATGACTTTTTCAAAATACTATACTATGACTGACATACTATACTATGACGTTTTTCGACATACTTTACTATGACTTTTTTTCGACATACTATACTATGACTGACATACTATACTATGACTTTTTTTCAAAATACTATACTATGACTGACATACTATACTAAGACTTTTTTGGACATACTATACTATGACTTTTTTTCGACATACTATACTGTGACTTTTTTGGACATACTATACTATGACTTTTTTCAACATAATATGACTTTTTTGGACATACTATACTATGACTTTTTTTCACATACTAAACTATGACTTTTTTCACATACTAAACTATGACTTTTTTCGACATACTATACTATGACTTTTTTTCACATACTAAACTATGACTTTTTTTCACATACTATTCTATGACTTTGACACACTATACTATGACTTTTTCAAAATACAATACTATGACTGACATACTATACTATGACTTTTTTTCAAAATACTATACTATGACTTTGACATACTATACTAAGACTTTTTTGGACATACTATACTATGACTTTTTTCGACATACTATACTGTGACTTTTTTGGACATACTATACTATGACTTTTTTCAACATAACATGACTTTTTTGGACATACTATACTATGACTTTTTTCGACATACTATACTATGACTTTTTCAAAATACTATACTATGACTGACACACTATACTATGACTTTTTCAAAATACTATACTATGACTGACACACTATACTATGACTTTTTCAAAATACTATACTATGACTGACATACTATACTATGACGTTTTTCGACATACTATACTATGACTTTTTTTCGACATACTATACTATGACTGACATACTATACTATGACTTTTTTCAAAATACACTGACTTTTTTCAAAATACTATACTATGACTTTGACATACTATACTCTGACTTTTTCGACATACTATACTATGACTTTTTCCGACATACTATACTATGACTTTATTCGACATACTATGACTTTGTACTACTTTATTGCGCATATTTCACTTACATATTATACGCTTTCAAAATACTATGACTTTTTACTATACTATGACTTTTCGACATACTATACTATGACTTTTTTGACCATTATTATACTATATATTTTTTTTCAAAATACTATACTATGACTTTTGACATACTATAATAACTACTTTTTGAACATACTATACTATGACTTTTTTTCGATATACTTTATTCTACACTATATATGACTTTTTTTTCGACATACTATGAACTTTTTTAATAATTGTCTATAGTTGACATACTATATACTATGACATACTATACTATGACTTTTTTCGACATATTTATATATTAATGAACTTTTTGAACAATACTATACTATGACTTTTTCAACATACTATAGAACTTTTTTTCCGAAAACTATACTATGACTTTTTTTTCACATACTATACTATGACTTTTTTCAACATACTATACAACTTAATTTCTATAAACTATTCTATGACTTTATTTCTAATAATATATTTTATTTACATACTATAACTTTGACACACTATACTATGACTTTTTTAAAATACTATACTATTTTTTTACTAAATACATGAATTTTTAAAAAAAATAACTGACATACTATACTATCTTTTTTCAAACTAAATATACTATGACTTTGACATACTATACTAAGACTTTTTGGACATACTATACTATAGACTTTTTTTAGACATACTATACTGTGACTTTTTTGGACATACTATATATATAATTTTTGGACATAATAGCTTTTTGAACAACAATACTTTTTTCACATACTAAACTATGACTTTTTTTCCATACTAAACTATGACTTTTTTAGACATACTATACTATGATTTTTTTTGACATACTATACTATGACTTTTTTTGACATACTATACTATGACTTTTTTTTTCGCCAATTACTATACTATGACTTTTTTTTCAAAATGCTATCATTTTTTTTATACATTATGACTTTTTTCAAAATAATTATACTATGACTTTTTTTTAAAATTATACTATAAACTAAATTCGTTTTTGGTAATACTATAGTATGACTTTTTGCGAAATACTATAAATGTACTTTTTTTTTAGACATTTATACTATGAAATACTTTTTTTAAATACTAATACTATACTGACACACTATACTATGACTTTTTCAAAATACTATACTATGACTGACATACTATGCTATGACCTTTTTCGACATACTATACTATGACTATTTTTCGACATACTATACTATGACTGACATACTATACTATGACTTTTTTCAAAATATACTATGACTTTTTCAAAATACTGTTCGCCACCTCAGGAGGGGAAAGCGGGGAACCATCCAAGCTGTGTACAGTAAGGACACTGTTGACCTCAACTGAGGAGGTAATAGGGCGGTGGAAGGAGCACTTTGAGGAACTCCTGAATCCGACTAATACGCCCTCTATGTTAGAGGCAGAGCTGGAGGATGATGGGAGATTGTCGTCAATTTCCCAGGCGGAAGTCACTGAAGTAGTCAAACAATTCCACAGTGGCAAAGCCCCGGGGATTGATGAGATCCGTCCAGAAATGCTCAAGGCTCTGGGTGTGGAGGGGCTGTCCTGGTTGACACGTCTCTTCAATATTGCATGGCAGATGGTTCCCCTTTTTAAAAAGGGGGACCAGAGGGTGTGTGCCAATTACAGGGGTATCACACTTCTCAGCCTCCCTGGTAAAGCCTACTCCAAGGTGCTGGAAAGGAGGGTTCGGCCGATAGTCGAACCTCAGATTGAAGAGGAACAATGCGGATTCCGTCCTGGTTGTGGAACAACGGACCAGCTCTTTACTCTCGCAAGGATCCTGGAGGGAGCCTGGGAGTATGCCCAACCGGTCTACATGTGTTTTGTGGATCTGGAGAAGGTGTATGAACGGGTCCCCCGGGAGATACTGTGGGAGGTGCTGCGGGAGTATGGGGTGAGGGGGTCTCTTCTTAGGGCCATCCAATCTCTGTACGACCAAAGTGAGAGCTGTGTCCGGGTTCTCGTCGGACTCGTTTCAGGTGAGGGTTGGCCTCCGCCAGGGCTGCGCTTTGTCACCAATCCTTTTTGTAATATTTATGGACAGGATATCAAGCCGTAGTCGGGGTGGGGAGGGGTTGCAGTTCGGTGGGCTGGGGATCTCATCGCTGCTCTTTGCAGATGATGTGGTCCTGATGGCTTCATCGGCCTGTGATCTTCAGCACTCACTTGATCGGTTCGCAGCCGAGTGTGAAGCGGCTGGGATGAGGATCAGCACCTCTAAATCTGAGGCCATGGTTCTCAGCAGGAAACCGATGGAATGCCTTCTCCAGGTAGGGAATGAGTCCTTACCCCAAGTGAAGGTGTTCAAGTACCTTGGGGTTTTGTTCGCGAGTGAGGGGACAATGGAGCGGGAGATTGGTCGGAAGCGTACGCAGCGGGGTGCGGTATTACATTCCATCTATCGCACCGTTGTAAAAGAGAGCTGAGCCAGAAGGCAAAGCTCTCGATCTACCGGTTGGTTTTCGTTCCTACCCTCACCTATGGTCATGAAGGCTGGGTCATGCCGAAAGAAAGAGATCCAGGGTACAAGCGGCCGAAATGGGTTTCCTCAGGAGGGTGGCTGGCGTCTCCCTTAGAGATAGGGTGAGAAGCTCAGTCATCCGTGAGGAGCCGAGTAGAGGCGCCTGCTCCGCTTCCGCGTGAGAAGGAGCCAGTTGAGGTGGTTCGGGCATCTGGTGAGGATGCCCCTGGGGGCCTCCCTAGGGAGGTGTTCCAGGCACGTCCAGCTGGGAGGAGGCCTCGGGGAAGACCCAGGACTAGGTGGAGGGATTATATCTCCAAACTGGCCTGGGAACGCCTTAGGATCCCCCAGTCAGAGCTGGTTAATGTGGCTCGGGAAAGGGAAGTTTGGGGTCTCCTGCTGGAGCTGCTCCCCCACGACCCGACACCGAATAAGCGGAAGAGGATGGATGGATGGATGGATGGATGTTAACAGGTTAGAGCTTGCACACTGCCTGCGTGACCCGTGCGTGCTACAAATAGAAACGATGCCTATTTTTCACGCGACACACAAGCGTGTTGGAAGCGTTTCCAGGCAAAATAGAACACGAAAAGATGTTTATGTCATTTTGACACACATACATTTTATATGGAGGTTACACCATCAAACAAGTTAAGACAGAGCCAACAATTTGTTTAAAAATATACAATTTTTTATTACAAACAACAAATCCAAATGTGCAACGGTATAGGCGCTAAAAATAACTTTTCACACACTACAGGCTATGTCTTAGACCTGATGCGACTGGTGTTCGAGGAGATCATCCATGACCCCCTTCCTTATGTGGATGCTGTCCAGCGGATTCCTGTACCCCAGGACCCGTGTGCTCAGCTTGACAGGCCTTCCATGGACAATCCTGTTGCTGAACATGTGTCATGGTTCAGTCGAGGGGGAGGGGTCTGAATGCGTCGTACTGCCCTGAAGCATCCAGAAACTCCCTCCGTATGCGCAGCACCACACAAGAGGGGATCAGGACATGGACACTTCTTCCAAGGAAACCTCAGCACCAGCTCACAAAAGTGAAAAAGTTTTTCATTGTGTTGTCTTGATAAAACCGTGTTTTTGTAAAATTCTGAACCAATAATGAATGTGTATTGTTATAAACATTGTATTTTAGTGCTGTCAAACTATTAAAATATTTAATTGCGATTAATCGCATTAATTTCATAGTGAACTTGCAATTAATCGCACATTTTTATCTATTCTAAATGTCCCTTGATTTCTTTTTGTACAATTATTTTTTCTAATTTTAATGCTCTTATCAACATGGAAAAGTGGATCGGCTTGCTTTGTGCAAATGTTATTTTTTACTGAAAGCAATATTGGCAGACACTGTAGTGTTCAATTGCACACTAACATTCTCATTTGGTGTAAATAATCTCTCACACAATGTAACACTGTCCATCAATAAAAGGGTGAAAAAAATACTTTGTCACAAAAACAGCCCTTTCTAAGGGATCAAAACAGAGCGATACAAAATTAAATTACAAAGTGCACATATAGTATATAGCAGCCTACAGTGCAGTTAAACCATGGCTTATACTTTCTTTTTCTCAAGTTTGTTTTGAACATTGCAGTCAGTCTACTGCTCTTTATTCACCAGAGGCTCATCAACCAGCCTCTTATTTCAGAAATAATTAACAGGTTACCAATAAAAGGTAAGCCTACTACGTCTTTGCTTTGAGCCAGTTACTCAAACAGACAAGCCTGTTGACATTTTCAGAAAACAGGGAAGCTTGCTTCTTTTGTACAACATGCCCAGACAGTGAAAACAACCTATCAGAAGGTACTGATGTGGCCAGTGTTGCTAAATACTAGTGTGCAAGGTGGGCCATTTCACTGTGTGCCCCTTCATGTGTGGACCACCATTCCTGGGGACAGTCATCCATGCCAGTAAGAGGCTCAGCCTTGTAGCGCTCCACACATTGCTCAATACTGTCCTCCTCTTCATCCGACATCTCGCGCTCGCCATCCAATCAAAACGTAACAATAGCCTACTGGCCGGCTCGCAAGCCCAAACCAGTGTGTGTGGCGTGCCTGTTGTTGTGTTTCCGGTCTAGCTAGATCCGGTGTGGTGTTGTAGTTTTTCTAACATTACTAGTTATTGCAACAGCATGTGGAAAAAACTACAAAGTTTGCTAGGCTAAAAAGAACATTAATCTCGCAATAAAATAATTGCCGCCATTAAAATGGGTTTGCGTTAACGACGTTAATAACAAGTTTAACTGACAGCACTATTTTATTTATATACTGTAACCGCTAACACTTGTATCAAATTGGCCTCACCTTTCCAACCCTCGGATTCTCAACCGGCCATGGTCAACTCTGTAAATATTAATATTCATTGCATTTTGCAAAGAATATATATTGAGGCACACTGGATGAAGGTCAGGATGGTCATGCATACAGGTTATCTCCTCAGGAACCTGGGTCATTATTCTCATGACCTGTGAAAACAAACATAATGACCCTGCTGTTATTTCATAATTTCAATGAGCAAAAAGCATAAAGTAGCTTGAGTAAATGTATATCCAGTTTTAATTACCTGTGGTATTTCCCAGCAACATATATTTTCTCTCTCCTGGGGCATGTGTTCACAGTTTTCACAAGTACACCTGGCAAGGGGAGATGGATATAGTTGTAATATCATGGTAAGAAGGTAATAATCTTATAATCAGTTGACCTAATCAGCAGGACAGTAGTTACGAGGTAACATAAGACCTACTGACACAGATGAGAGTAGTAATACTTTAGTTACAGCCATAGCATACAAACTGCCACTACAAAAATATTAGGCTCCTGCCCAGGTAAATGGACCTCCTGTTGTAACATTGCATATTACTACTACATGGCAAAAAATGTAGGTAACTCCTAATCAGATGAGGAGAGTATACGGTAAAAATATTACAATGCTGACTAAGACGAGAGTTTTCTTTAGTTGCGAGCAGCACTATGAACTGCCCACTATAAACTGGCCACTAACTTTTCAGCTAACTGGACGTCTTGACAGAAATTTCAGGAGGGTACAAGTTGTAAAACATTTCTTTGTGTGCAAATTAATACATTTTACGTTGCTTACAATGCTTAAAACAAACCCAATACAAAGTTATGCTTAGGCTACAACACTGAAGTGTGAGTATTACACTAGTATATCAGCTAACGGGTGATGTTAGGCTACGTGTTGAAAATTCAAGTAAATGCTACATGACAAAACTTACCACTCTGAAGGAGTCATTTCCAATTTACGGGCGACTGGTTGCTCCTCTACATCAGATTATTCCCCTGATTCAGGCTCAAACAGATATGGTTCAAAACCTAATGTCTCCATGCTACCTCCACCTTGAATGTTTTAGTGAGTGCTGTTGGTCATGTTGCTCTGTGTGCCGCAGCAAAGCTCGTTGTAAACCAAACAATCAGTGCGCAGCTCATCTAAATATTCATGAGCAGACCACATAAGGCAGAAAAGCTCTCGTTTCAATCCAGAACCATTTAACAGGGTAGCATTAGGGCCAATAGAACAGCAACCAGGCCATTTTCAGCCCAACAAATGTTACATACCCTATTACAAGCCGGTCTCACGCCAGTTCGTGAAATGGTCACGTTATTTTGATTTATTGATTCGTGTACAGGTCACGATTTTCGAACGTTACCATTTTGTTGTGGCAAAATGTGATAAAATCTGTTATAAAAATATAATGTACAACTAGTATGAGACTCGACAAGAGATGACATGTATTTTGCCTCGAAATAAGGAAAGATCTTCTCCCCCCATGTACCACCTTCATTTGCCGCTGCGTAGCTGCAGTCATCCCCAGAAAATCTGCTGCAATATAATCGCTAATAGCCACGATGATATACCACTGAAGCAGCCGCGCTAGCTGCGGATAGTTCATTTGGTGTATAGTTCATACCAAAAACGCCTTAAGCGTAAACATTCAAAATGCAGGATCAGCAAAATGACTTCATACAGTGGAAAATCCCCAGAAGAGGTGGTCTTGAGCCTCGAAAGTAGCCAATTGAAGCTTTACACGCATGTTCTGAAGGTGATCATTGGAGCATTTTTCAGGGGGAGGATCTCTCTTTTTGGACGATATAAAGTGAAGTTAGACAAAGGAATCTTTAGCAAGCTTACCAGTACTTGCTTGGGCTTTCTTGTGTGTTGATTTTCTTTCGTGCACATTAAAGCTCTTTTTCTAATCTGATTCCCTTGACTTCTGCGTAACTCTTTTATAACTCTTAAAACTTGCACCTTAAGCGAGAAACGAGGAGCATAGAGCAGTCGCAGCAAGCGGTGGAGTCCGCGCCGCTTATCTGGCCTTGAGCTGCGGACACTTCAAATTTACTTCTTCAATTTCACAAACTGCGATGACACTGGGCTGCTCTGGGGGACGCGACAACGGTGAAATTAAACGCCACATGCCGTCGACAACAACAAAACGGACCGCCACACACGGAACGGGTGCAGGGACACGATCCGTGGCCGCAACTACGGGGACATGAAACACCACATACCGGCCAAAACAATGAGACGGTTGAGGTTAGGAAAAGAAGAACTGGGAAAGGAACCGTCACACGCAGGACCAGAGAATAACGAGATATTTTCTGATTATCCACGATAAACACGAGTAATTTAAGTCTAAACAAAGGTTTAATTTGTGACCTCTACAGGCAGGAGTGTTTCGTCTCTTTACCTGGATGATTTCCTGAGCGGCGGCCTCGGCTCGCCGTCTGTCCCTGCAGGCCAGGATCACCCTCGCCCCCCTCCTGGCCAAATCCATCTCCGTGGTCTTACCGATGCCGGTGTTTGCTCCTGGAGAGGGAGGACAGAGTAACAGAGAAGACAGTTTTATCAGCCATTAACGGATGGAAATGTCAGTCTACTAGTTTGGTTCGGACAGAGACATTTCAACAACTATTGGATGAATCTCAAAGACATTTTTGATAGATATTTAGAGACTTCCCTCCCCCTGAAAAATATTTATGTTTCTATATGTATATGTATCTAACGTTAGCGGTCCGCTGACCCACAGCCGCTGGGTTTATTGTTTGTTAAAAAAAAGGCAGTTGAGAACAGGTTCTAATTTGCAACGGCGACCTGGCCAAGAAAAGCATAAGTGTGCAGGACAACATACAGTTTCACATACAATAAAATACAAGAAAACAGAATACATTTGGTTACATAAAGTGCAGATTAGGTAGGCATTACAAAGCCTGCGTAAAGTGAGGTCTAAGTAAGTCGGAGCATAGTCGAAAGTGATAAGGTAATAACAACACAACATATATGAATAGACAGTCTATAACACTGCTGAGATGTAGTAAGAGTCAAAATAGAGTTAGTGCAAGTTGTGGTCTAGTTAGTGATGCAGGTCAGTAATAACATAAGTCTGAGGTTATTTGCAAGATGTCTGCCAACCAGTTTATGTTATGTTAGCAAGCTAACTTTACCACAACTGCCCACAAAGTACTACTTGTTGGCAAAGTGCTATTTCAAAACGTTACTGACATATAGACACTTTACAAATGGATAACCCTGTCATTGTTACCAAAATGTCTGAGTTTATTAGCAAAGCTTATGTCAGTGAACTAGCATGTTGCTACTCCCCACAGTAGGCTGCTTGAAACACTGACTATCAACACAAAGGACCAGTTGACCACAGTCCTTGTAGTCTGCGTCGCCTCAACACGAAGTTAAAGATTTTGGAGTTGCACGTCAAGCTACGGCGGAGGGCTCAGAGAGGGCTTTGCGGCGATGCAGAGTGGTCTGCGGGGGTATGCTGTCGATTCAACGCAGAAGCATAAATCACCCTTTACGGCTATTCAGGTCAGGTAGTTTTGTGTCATCCACAGGTTTATGTCATGGAGGCAGGCAGTAATTACAGCTGGCGGAAGAGTGGCAGTGGGTTTTGTAAAGTAAGCAAGTAAGTAAACTTTATTTATATTGCACTTTTCACAGACAAAAGGGGTCACAAAGTGCTTTACAGTAAAAACAAATAAAAAACAACACAAATTACAATACAAAACCATATGGCTAATTAAGAACTAAAGATGTGTCTTTACGTGTTTTCTAAAAGTTTCCACAGATTCCAAAGCTAAAGGGAGAGAGTTCCAGAGCCCTGGGGCCACCACAGAAAAAGCACAATCACCTCTTGTTTTAAAACATGTTCTGGGAACAGTTAAGCACAGCAGTAATGTTTGATCTCCTGCTCGTCTTAGATACAAGTCTTGATGTGGCATTCTGTACAAACAGATTTTGCACATTACAGTCTGAGAATGATAGAGACCCAATGGTCTAATCTTAGGGCTAATGTCTGGGGCAAAGATCATCACCTCAGATTTGTCTGAATTTAGTTGCAAAAAACATTTGTTAATGCTAATGGTTTGTCTAGCCTACCAGGGATAAATGATAAATTGGCTGTTATCAGCATAACAATGGTAAGACATTTCTTGAAAACTACCAATAATCTTACCAAGAGGAAGCATATACAGACTGAATAGCAAGGGGCCAAGCACAGAACCTTGGGGCACACCACAAGATAGATGAGCTTAGTCTGACATGTATGTTCCTATAGACACAGAACAACTCCTGTCAAAAAGATGGGAAGAAAACCAATCCAGAGCTGATCTAGTAATGCCCACAGTTGTCAACAGTATCAAATGCTGCACTGAGATCTAGTAGAACCAGCTCAGAAAATGTACCCTAATCAGCAGCCATCAAAATATCATTAGAGACTTTAAGGGGTGTAGTCTCAGTTGAATGGTTTTTATGAAAGCCAGAATGAAACTTATCAAAGATATCATGAGAATCCAAAACATTATTTAGCTGGTTCGCAACAACCTTTTCTAAAATTTTTGAAATAAAAGGCAATTTAGAAATAGGCCTGTAGTTTTTAAATGAAGCTGCATCTATATTGTTCTTTTTCAAGATAGGCTCAACAACAGCATGCTTAAAACAGCTAGGAACCTGGCCCAGCTGAAGAGATACAATTAAAATTGAAACCAAACAAGGGCCAAGTAGATGTATGGATTTTAAAAGCAAAGATGTGGGTAAAATATCACCAGGGCTTTAGGAAGGTTTCATCAAGCCCACTAGCTTAATGATATCATTCAGCGAAATGGGGTGAAAGGAATCCAGTATTGAAAGTCTCTGATGAGTAACTATATTAGGGGTTTGACTTGCTCAAAAATCATATTCAAAGTTTGTTTGTTTATTAATATTATTATTCGATTATATTCGAATATTTATTAATAATATTTTGACCATTAAATGCCTTCAGTAAGACCTATATTGATATCAAACTTAAGTTGTTCTTTTTTTAAATGAAAAGTCAGACCCTGGATTAAACACAAACAGTATGCTTTCGACAGGAAGTTCGGAGCTTTCACCGTAGCCTACGTAGGTGGTCTGATGTCTTGTGTGCTGGTGTGTGCGTCGAGCCGGCATGTGTGTGTGTGGGCAGTAACTTTGCGACTTTTCAGACCCCCTTAGCGACTTTTTTTTCACAAAAGCGACTAACGACAAATCTGGCGACTTCTCTGCAGAAAAGACAGCAACTTTCTGTAAAAAAAAAAAAAGCTTGCGAGGTATTTCTCTCCTGTGGCCCCAAAACAGTCCCCTCTCTCTTCTGTAGTGTGACTGAGGAGCAGCCCCACCCTCCCCTATGTGCTAAGGCATGGATACCCGACCCGAGGCCGACGGGTCCCGACGGTACCCGACGGGCCGGGTTCGGACAGATATATAGAAATTATGGTCGGGGTCGGGTCGGACTCGGTCACATCAGCGCGATAAGGCAACATATTAACGTGCGCTTGTTGCCCCGTGTGCGCTGATGCGCTCATCTGTTGACATTCCCGAATGCCTTCCTACAGTTGCTTAACAAAAGCGGGCTTTCCACACAAACAAACGTAGCTTACATGTGTCAATAGTATGAGAAAAAAAATGAGATTTTAAATGTGTCGGGCTCGGGTCGGGCTCGGACACAAATTTCTTAATACCTGTCGGGCTCGGGCCGGGTTCGGTCACGGCTCTGTCGGACGCGGGCCGGCCTCGGACAGAACAATTCGGCCCGATCCGGACTCTACTATGTGCTCTCTCCTCATGTGCAGCAGCACTGAGCAGGCAGGTAGAAAGGGGAGAAGGGACAGGGTGGGGGGCCGGTGTAGGTAGGAGAGACAGCGGCACACCACGGGAGAAAGACGCCGCTGAGCTGGCCCGGGGCAAGCCTGCCTTCTTTGAGAATTAGGGGCAGTGTTGGGAGTAATGAGTTACAAAAGTAACGCAATTAGAGTAATGTATTCCTTTTTGCTGTAACGCAGTAATATAACGCATTACTAATTAAATTTCGGTAATCTTATACTCGTTACAATCTCAGTAACGCGAGTTACAACGCATTTTAACGCAACATTTAGTGGTGTTTTGTTATTTTAAGAATTCCCCAACACCGCAAAACATTTCTTCACAGGAAAAAAAGAAAAGTCCGCAAGTGTTATTTCCTGTTGCTGTATTCGATGGTTGAGATGAATGCAGAGACAGACAGCCTACATTGGCGAGATGGACATTATTTTCAGGATTTATTACGCTGCATTGAAGCGAGCTGTCCGGTCACTATTCCCGTGGTCAGAGCCAGAACCAGAGATGGTACGGACAACATCTGTGTCCCAACAGGTGACGGTACGTCTGCTGCTGACAGATAGAAACATGTTGGGAATTAATGTTGAGGCTTGCTACACGTAATATCATTGCATTTTATCAGCGGTGGAAAGTAACTATACCTGTAGTGGAATGCCTTCGAATAACGACCAAAAACGCTTGTCTTTTAATGTGACCATTTACTGTTCAATACGTAGCAGTTTTACAAACAAGAAAGTGAGCAACTTAAGCTTGACGGACACATTTTGCATCTAGCGTCTCACGTTCATGTCAGTAAGCTAGCAAGAGTAGCCTACACAACAGACAACGTCTGTGTATGCTACTGTCGGTACACGATTCGTTCTGCCTGCACGATCCGTTCTGCACATGCGCAAAATGTTTGCGCATGCGCTGTTGTACGAGGATTCACGACCCTGCACGATCTGTTCCACGCTTCCGGTCGACAGCCAAGCTAACGTTAGTTTAGCTAACAGCTAATTCGGCTAACCGCTAGCTGAGACAGCATGTAATAACTTTAAAAGACCCTCAAAATAAAACTTGAAAATAACCGTTAACATATATAACAGCTGTTACTTCAGTTCTACTTTACTTGTGCTCATTTAAAATACAATCACTCAATACTTGTCTTTATTGTTATTACTGTAAAGTCTTAATGTAGCTGTAGCTGCTTCTCCCATTAAGTTTGACTTAACGTTATTTTAGACTGAATCTAGCTGTCAGCTAGCGGTTAGCCGAATTAGCTGTTAGCTAAACTAACAATAGTTTACCCATAGGCTAGTGTGGAACAGATCGTGCAGGTCGTATCCTCAGTAAAACAGGATTATCTTGCGCATGTGCAGAACGGATCGTGCAGGCAGAACGGATCGTGTACCGACAGCTACTTCAAAATAAGCACTTCCTGTGACGGTTCGCAGTAAAACTATATTGCTGTTAAACAAATAAGGTTGTGTACCTACCTTTTCACATATCAGCTGTAAATCAAGTACTGTAAATAATGCAAATAGTGATTAAATCACACTATTGACCATTTCCTTTAGACTGTTTTAAACTAAACAACATGACTTTCTTATTCAAGTGTTTTAAACGAACATTTTACAACAATGCCGTACTTCAATACAACCGTAAGGTACTTAATCAAGTATTTTCATTTTCTCCTACTTGCCTATTGTACGTTTTACTTATCTTTTTTATAGTTTTAGTTACTTTGCATATTCATAATTATACAAAATATTATGAATAATCTATGATGAATAATCTATGATGTGGATAATATTGATCCGGTGGTAAAATTCACAAGCTAGCTGCCAAGTCCAACTTCCACTGTTATTTTGATGAAAGTAACTCAAAAGTAATGCAAAAGTAGTGTAACGCATTACAATTCAGAGACAGTAATATTGTAATCTAACTAATTACTCTCAAATGACAGTAACCTATAATGTATTACATTTTGGAAGTAACTTGCCCAACACTGATTAGGGGGGAATGCAACGCTACCGAGCCACGGCTGAGAGACGTGCGTCGCCGCGACGTGTAGTTACATTTTGAAATGCGTGAAAAAGCCTTGAAATCTGAATTGAAAACAACATTTACAAGCAAACACATTTACAAAAAAGAATGCCCATAACAGGTTCGAATATTAAGGGCTGCCTAATATTCGTTCGAATGTCTATTTTTTTTAAATATTCGAATGATATTCGAATAACAAAGTTCGGAGTCAAAGCCCTAAACTATATGGGGGTTTATTGAAGGTACAATGCCTGCCCTGAAAGCTCTAACCTTGTCCACAAAATTAGACAAAAAGTGGTTGCAGTTAACATTTGAAAACACAGGGACAATACATTCAGCAGGGGAAACAATGTTGTTAATCAGGAGAGACTTCGTTTGCAGATATGCAAAGATATTTATTGGACAACTGTATGATATTGAATGTACAAAGTCTTTTGGAGATAGAACTCCATCGAATTAATAATCTTCTTAAAGAACTAAGAAAGAACTAAGAAAACATAACCCCCCGATGGAGTCCAGACACTGGTGGCAACGGCGAAGAGACCAGAGACCAGAGACCGGAGACCGGACCGAAGAGGCAACGGAGCGGTCAGCCGGGAGAAACACAACGACCGGAGGTGGCAGGGGAGGAGGAGGGTCGAGCGCTTTGCCTGAAACGACAGCTGACAGCACAAGGAGAGATTGTCTGATTGGTTTAACTGACAGCGTCACTTCTTGAACAGCTGATTTGATTTAAGAATGAGTAGTGATTGGGTTAATGACGTCATCCTGAAAGAATTTGCGCTGAGCTTCATTAGTCTCAAACAGAGCTTTAGGATTGTTTTTAATAGAAAAATCCATAAGAAAAGAGGCCGCTGGCCCAGGTGGCCGGTAAACTAAAATACAATAAAATTGATTTGAACGACCAACTTTAGTAATCTGTAGTTCAAAAGAAGAGTACGTGCCAGCACTAATTGACTGGCAGATAAAAAGTTTTTTAAAAACCACAGCAAGACCTCCACCTCGGCCCGTGAGTATTGGCCTGCTGATAAAAGTACAATCCACAGGACAGAGCTCATTCAAGTGATAGTATTCCAAATCCCGCTGCCATGTCTCCGTCAGCAACATGAAGTCCATGTTTTTAGAAGTAAATAAATCACTGAGCAAAAGAGACTTGTTTGCAATAGAACAGGCATTTATTAAACCCATCCTGAGCAGTGCAGGAGCACCTGAAGCAGAGAAAGAGGCTCGCGGCAGCGACCTCAGATGCACGGAAAACACACCGGGACCAGTGGTAGGTTTTCTCCAGGGCACCAGGACCAGAGCCCTGGGGACGTCAGGGGAGACCGAACGAAGACATGAAGGTCTGGAGTCGCAGTCAAAGACCCCCAGCTTCAGGAGGTTTTTTTTTTTCAGATGAACCTGCCTCCCTTCCCTTTTTCCTCGCTTTCTCTGCTGTTTTATCGTAGGTTGAATTAGGTCCTCTCCGTGCCGCACACAGACAGCAGTTGCAGACGGACATACGAACGGGGCTGCAAACTCACCCGTACCACTCCACAACCCGGTCTCACGGCAGTTCGTGTAAATGTCAACGTTATTCTTAATCTATTGATACGTGTTCACAGAGACGTTTTTTACGTGTAAATATCACGTTATTTTCTCGGGGAAAGGACGCCGGGAGGCGGCCGAAAAGGAAGCTCCATAAGCCGGGAGGTGCCCGCCAGGCGGCCCGCTGGGGACGCGCTACAATAACGGGATGGCGGAGGTTGGGTTTAGGAAAAACATTACGGGGAAGGGCCTTAAACACCGGAGCACGCCACAGTAAAGAAGCGTAAAAACCATACGGGGGACGCCATCCCCAGGAAACAAAGCAGCGCCGCGCCGGGCGATCCCCGCTTCGCCGGGGAAAGTCCTGTGTTGTTTGACGCCATCCACCACCCGACCAATCTCTCTCTCCCGCGCGTTTTTTTTTCTTTCCCTACTATTTTCGTGCAATGGCCACAAAATATGCTTCCCATTGAAATACATTACTTCACATTTTTGTGTTGTCCACCACGTAAAAACCGACAAAAACGTCTCCGTGAACACTCCGGACATTTACACGAACTGCCGTGAGACCGGGCTGCACTCCAGGTACATCCGTCACCTCACTCCCCCATGGAGGATCGGATCAGCAGCATTGTTTGGCGATTGTCACTAGCGTCACTAGAATCATTAGTAGCTGAACAAACCTGCCATTTTTATATAGTTTAGCCAGCGGTGTCTTCTGGCAAACAGCCATAAGCCGAGAATCAAAAACACACACCTTCCACGTTCTGCGTGTCGTGGGTCACGGCAGTTTCCTGCAGCGTCGCTATGACAACCAGCCACGAACTAGCGGTACTATTAATCTGCAATAGAAAAAGGAGGACGGGGCACCGTGGCAGAGTCGAGTGGAGTCGATCAGGTACTACGATCTCTCTGCCCACTATATTCTTCTCGCTACGGGGGCGGTTTCTTTAACCCTCGTGGGTTAAAAGCATCATCGTTGGCTTTTCGTTGGCATGGTGACACGTTGGGCGCATCTCGGTTTCTTCGCTGTCAAGTGAAGGAGGACATGATCTAAGCTCTGCCCATTTGGGGTAATATTTGGTCACAGAACAAAAGGGACGCACAGCAGCACACACACACACACACACACACACACACACGCAGAAGATTACAAATAAAAATGTCCAAGGTCCAAATGCGCCTGGCTGTTTTTTTTAAGATACTTTAACTTTTATTTTTTCAAACAGACATTCAAACCCTGCTAAACACGAACACTAAAAATGAACCAAACTTAACAGTCCAGTGTCCAGACTCTCTGAACAAAACAATTCTATCAATACAATCAGATGTCTGCACACCGGAGACCCTGAGGTCAATGCCCCATTACAACTATGCAGAACTGGGTCAATTGATGTGCTTCTCCAACCATACAAAGCTGCTTTTAGTGTATATAGTTAACGAAAAATAAATGAAGTGCACTTACTGAAAAGAATACAGGCATAATAGTTGAGCTTAAAAGTCTTTTCCATTTTTCTTTGGGATTACTGACAAAGGTTTACCACAAAAATGAGGAATGTGAGCCCATATTTCAGCGGTACGGTGATCCATGTGGGTTAAAAGCGGTTTGACCACAACAGTAGTCCCTACCTGTCGTCGTCAAAGTGATTGTGATCAAATTACAGAAAAAGTGGAGAGCTCCTGCTGTCTGGTGTAAAAATGGGTCTCAAAAAGTGAGTGAAGTTTCCAGCCGTTCTGGTACATCAAGAAGTCATCCTGTGGACCTACTATCCATAAAAAATGTAGTTCAGTTAGGTCTATATGAGCTCAAGGCTCCAGCTCCAGCTCCTGGCGTCTGGTACCTTTTTAATCCCTATGCTTTTGGTAAGGGGGATGGACAATAAGCTTGTCATGTTGGATGTAGGCAACACACAGATGATCAGTGTGTGGAATTCAACTTAAAAGAATTGGTGTTCCAATTCAGTTCAGACGGAGAAATCCATTTGCAGTTTCAGGCATTGTGCTGGTTCCGTGCCTCCTCTCGTGAGTGCAAGAGGACCAGGAAGGCTGATTCCCCTCCTGCTCTCAGGCCGAAGTGACGAGGCAGTGGGTCTCTCAGCCGTACGGGTGCTATAGCTGCTCCGGGCGCTTCGTAGGACACAAGTCTCTTCCTCGCCTCTCTGCAGTCTCTGGCTAGTCTGATGCGGTCCATGGGTACACGGCCACAAGCATAGAAAGCATTTCTGCTCCCGCTGCTTCAGCGTCCAAAAAATATTGGTGTTTCACCAAGACAAGAAATCAGTGGTACTGATGAGGCGCTATAATGTGACAAAATTGCTGTTCTTTTACTGCCTCAATCGACACCCAATTAAATAGAATGGAGTAGAAAATAAATGTGAGTCCTTGAAATTAATGGAATGACCAAGTGCCCTTATACTGTAGTACATATGTTAATACAGTTTCTTAATCAGAGGGGTATTCAACCTGAACTGTAGTTAAAGTATCATTCTATTTCAATGCTGAAACAATCAGATTGCTGTCAAGACATTGTTACAATATATATATAAACATATCTTTTATAAGTACAGAGAGCCCTTGCAGAGGCTAAAAAATAACCCCAACCAAACATTTAAAATTATTCCAAAAATAAATTAAACATAAAATATAAATAGGCATAATAGGTGAGCTTAAAAGTCTTTTCCATTTTTCTTTGGGATTACTGACAAAGGTTTACCACAAGAATGAGGAATGTGAGCCCATATATGAGCGGTACGGTGATCCATGTGGGTTAAAAGCGGTTTGACCACAACAGTAGTCCCTACCCGTCGTCGTCAAAGTGATTGTGATCAAATTACAGAAAAAGTGGAGAGCTCCTGCTGGTCTGGTGTTAAAATGGGTCTCACAAAGTGAAGGAAGGCAGGAGAGAGCCAGCATCCAGCCGTTCTGGAACATCAAGATGTCATCCTGTGGGCCTACTATCCATAAAAAATGTAGTTCAGTTTAGTCTACATGAGCTCAAGGATCCAGCTCCAGCTCCTGGCGGTTGGTACCTTTTTAATCCTTATGCATTTGGTAAGGGGGATGGACAATAACCTTGTCATTTCTGATGTAGGCTATGTCACCTCTCTCTGGAAGCTTTCATAGCTGGAATGAGTTCCTTGCGCTTTTGCCTGACAGCTTCAGTGCTGCCATGGTGTGCTGAGATTCTCTGCTAGGAACTCCTCAGGCTTTAGCAGACGAAGCAGGACGAGATAGCATCCACCAAAAATCTCAAAGTATGAAGATCATCCACCGCTTTTCACAAGGTTTCTTATAAAATATAGAGTCTCAGAGTGGATACTTAAAATAATTGAAGCTCTTACGTTGAGATAAAATAATTTAAAACACTTTAAAAGTATCGGGAGCTCTATACAAGGGGGGCAGGCAGGAAACAAGAAGCATTTTGGGTCTAATGTTAACTGTCTGCTGACCTACTGTTAACCAGTGGTGGAATGTAACGAAGTACAAATACTTTGTTACATTACTTAAGTACATTTTTCACGTATCTGTACTTTACTTAAGTACAATCAATAGTGCATACTTTTGACTTTTACTTCGTTACATTTTGCAGCAATTATCTATACTTTCTACTCCACTACATTTGTACGTTCCGTTACATTTTCGTTACATTTTCTGATCAGTTTTTTCCCCCTGCCAAAAACGGCTTCCTGACCGTTACTTGTTGTCCAAGCCATGTGTTCTCGCTAAATAAATGTGTGCAGCATTCACTGTGCCGTGGGAAATAATGCAAAGTCCAGCATCATGCAGATCACTCTGATAGATAACCAGAACTGTAAGTCAGAATGTAAACTGGGCCACAGATGGTAAGCACAATTACATTAACTTAAAACTAACTTAATTAAAATGCCATAGCCCATACTGTTTTATTATTATTATTATTATTATTATTATTATTATTATTATTGTTAGAATATAGACATTAAGAGAATAAATTGTTATGCAAGTACTTTTACTTTTAATACTTAAAAGGAACCCCGACTAGTACGACATGTTGGCCTTCTAAGATTAACGTGGGCGTCAGCTATTAAAAGGTGATATAAAAATACTCCAAATGTTTTATTTTTTGTTAAAAAATGCAGAAAATCAGTTCCCTCGTAGGCCGCCATGGTACGCCATTCTGGGGTAGTGACGTGTAATGGTTGTACCCACCGTACCGGCTATTGACAGTACAGTAACAGCGAGATGAACACGTCTGCCGTTCAGCCTTTTCAGTTTGACCGTAGGCTTAAAGGACGAACCTAGGGGCTAATAACGGATGTGTACCCACTCTGTCGTTCTCTGGGACATGTTTTCATGCTAATTGATTGTGTTTGGAGCTTCAACGACGCTAGCGCGGACCACTGGTTAACCTAGCTTACAACACTAGCTAGTATTCGGGGCACAGGGAAAGTAAAAACAAATCGCTATTTATACCACTACAAACTTCAACGGTAGCATAGTGAGGGTCCCTACATGTTAACCAAAGCATTGAGAACTTTGTTAAGTGTACAGACGAAGAGCTGCGGGAGCTCCGTGAAAGGGCTATGAGAGAGAGAGAGAGAGAGAGAGCTACCGGTAGTCAATGCCGCAACACAGCCTCGTTCTTCGGGAAACTGGTGGTGTACCTGCAGACATTGTGAAGCTATGGCCACCCAACAGGAGTGTCTGTGTTGCACGGAGTGGGAACTGTTGCGTCCCAACACCCAAGAGACGCAGTGTTTTGTACAGTCTGAAGATTCCCCCTCTCTGATGAACAGGGACACTTTTTTCCAAGTCCCGAAAATAAATTGGAGACGGCGACCCAGACCGGAGGGACCAGATGGACAGTTATCCACTGAGTAAGTACACTAGCTAGCTAGCTAGACAAGTTATGTTTACATCGGTGCGATTATTTAAGATATATTGTGCAAATTGCTTTTGATTTAAGTTGGCATCGCCAGCTGTAAGTCATGACTGGTTTCCCGAAGTATGAGGCTCTGTTGCGGCATAGCTCTCTCTCTCTCTCTCTCGTAGCCCTTTCCCGCAGCTCTTCGTCTGTACACTTAGTAAAGTTCTCAATGCTTCGGTTAAGATGTAGGGACCATCAATATGCTACCGTTTTTAGCCTTTTTAGTGGTATAAATAGCGATTTGTTTTTACTTTTTCTGTGCCCCAAATACTAGCTAGTGTTGTAAGCTAGGTTAACCAGCGGTCCGCGCTAGCGTTGTTGAAGCTCCAAACACAATCAATTAGCATGAAAACATGTCCCAGAGAACGACAGAGTGGGTACACATCCGTTATTAGCCCCTAGGTTCGTCTTTTAAGCCTACGGTCAAACTGAAAAGGCTGAACGGCAGACGTGTTCATCTCGCTGTTACTGTACTGTCAATAGCCGGTACGTTGGGGTACAACCATTACACGTCACTACCCCAGAATGCATTGAGACGTAAATAACCATGGCGGCCTATGAGGGAACAGATTTTCTGCATTTTTTAACAAAAAACTAAACATTTTAACATCACCTTTTAATAGCTGACGCCCACGTTAATCTTATAAGGCCAACATGTCGTACTAGTTGGGGTTCCTTTTAAAGTACATTTAAAATCAGGTACTTTTTACTTAAGTAGGGTTGTCATTGTTGTACTTAAAATATGAAAATATGACATAAAATTAAAGATTTAGTCACCTGTCCCACGATGTGTGTAGGGACATAAGAAAGACATTTCCTCACCATTGAGATACCACAACCCACCTTCTTCACTATGGTATCAATATACTGACGTGCTGACGTTTACGGTAAGCGTATAATCTAATTTTCGGTGCTCCCGTATCACGGACTCTAGTTTTGCTGCTCCAGCAAAAACGTACTCAACTCTGCTTTATTGTTTAATTTAGCATAGCCTAAATCTAAACTAAATTATAACTCGTTTGAAAGCCTTGTTCTTAATCTTCAACATCCAACATGGAAAACATTACAGCCAATTATATTTGTTGTTGTTTACCAAGCTCTAGGTCCATATTCTGAATTTGTATCTGAATTCTCAGAGTTTTTATCATGCGTGGTCCTTAAATCAGACAAAGTACTTATTGTATGTGATTTTAATATCCATATGGATGTTGACAGCAATATCCTTAGCATTGTTTCAACTCATTATTAGATTCAATTGGTTTCAGTCAGAGTGTGCATAAGGCCAGGCACTGTTTTAACCACACCCTCAACCTTGTGCTGGCATATATCATTGAAATTGAGGATTTAATAATATTTCTGCAGAATCCTGTACTATCAGACCATTCTCTAATAACTTTTGAATTCCTATTACCCGACTATACAAAATTAGATAAAAGCTTCTACACTAGATGCCTATTTGATAGTGCTATAGCTACATTTAAGGAAGATATTCCAACAATCAATGCCATTCCTTAATATAACAGAAGACCATTATGTCAACTTTAGTCCCTCCCAAATTGATACATTTGTAGACGGTGCCTACAGATTACTTTAGACTCTGTTGCTCCTCTCAAAAAGAAGACGATGAAGCAAAGGAAACTAGCACCTTGGTATTACTCGCAAATTAAAACAAATCTCGCAAAAACTTGAATGTAAATGGCGTTCCACCAAACTGGAAGAATCTCGTTTGGATTGGCAAGACGTCTGAAAACCTATAGGAAGGCCCTCAGAATTGCCAGATCAGACTATTACTCATCACTAATAGAAGAAAACAAGAACAACCCGAGATTTCTTTTCAGCACTGTAGCCAGGCTGACAGATAGCCACAGCTCTACTGAGCCATCTATTCCTCTAGCTCTGAGCAGTGATGACTTCATGAGCTTCTTTAATGATAAAATTATAACAATTAGAGATAAAATTCATCACCTTTCGCCCTCAACTCCTAACGGTTCACCTTTAAATGCAGGACCGCTAGAAAGAACGACAAGACCTGACTTTATTTTGACATTATGCCACACCTTCCACTTGACCTGTGGCCTTTACCGCATGCATACGTAAGACGTACTTTGCGCAGCCGCGTACACAGCGTGTCTACGCATCTTTCCATGGCCATATAAATGTAACGGGAATCTGAAAAGTGTCCCTAGGGTTCAAAAACCAAAACTGTTCAACCGCTGAGTGCGAGATAACACTGTCAATACCTCACACATCACAATACTGCACTAAAGCGCAACTTGCACAAACATGTTTATATTACACTATTTAAGTAGGTTACATTTGTATTTGTATATACGTTGTACATAATTTCCTGCATATATTTTTTATGTAGAGCAGAGATCTTCAACAGGGGGTCCAGGGGGTCCTCAGAATTACTGCAGGGGGGCCACCAAATTATCATTAATTTTTTTTAAAGTTCCCAAGAAAATTAAAATACCTTAATATGAATCCAACATATTATTTGCAATATTATTAGCAAATATAAATCCACTTCACAATTTGTGAATCAACTCCTCTGTAGACAGGCTAATAGGTAAGGTAGTCACTAAGCATCACAGATACAGTTAATCCTAAGGATTCACTCTGTGTTTTACATTAAAACATGATTTATAAAATCATGCCAGCAATTATTATTTAAATAGCTTAGTATTCTAAGCACTAAATAGGTATGAAAAAAGGCTTTATGCTGACCTACACGTTATTGTAGGCCCAGTTTAATATGCAATTTAATTTTATACAATATAAGTAGTACAGAGTCCCTGATCAGTCTCTTTTACTTAAGGGGTCCTTGGCTTAAAAATCTTGAAGACCCCTGATGTAGAGTGTTCTTGTAGTTTATTTTATTTATTATTTATTGTATATCTGTATGGGTGTTGTGTACTTGCTGCTGTAGCACATACATTTCTATATATCTAGTCTTTAACATATTCACTGCTGTTTAAAAACATAAGTATAAATATGTTTAAAACATGGCATGAACATAGCTTGTAATGTTGCTCTTCAATGTAAAATGTTTGATAAAATATACAAGCTGCTTCATCATGACACACTACACACATGCACACAATGCACACACAATTTGTAGCATTTGTTTGGTTGCTTGTCACTCAAAAATTCTAAATTCAAAATAGCTGCAGGTGATTGGGCGTGGAGGAGGAAAAGGACGAGGGTTAACGAAATTGAAAAAAGGCGGACTGCGGAGGGTCAGAGGAGCAGGTGACAGAGAAGCAGACACACTGGGTAAGTTTTGCATTTATAATTTATTTAGCTAGATAATAAATAGACGGGTACTGGTTTTGCTGAAGTTTAGTCGAGCTAATCATTAGCTAACCATATATAGTATATGCCTAGTAAGCTGAAGTATGTTTACTTTAGTTGGACTTCGTTACTAACTCATGTTAGAGCCAACGTTAGCTAGTCAGTGTTAGCTTAACTAACGTTAGCATTGAGTTATTGTTATAGATAGTTAAACTGGAATCATCAACTGGGTTTGTAGTTTGAAGTTGGTTCGTTTGAATGAAGCACAGACAGACTGCCTGGCAGGTGGTGTGTTTGTGGCCCCGTTTTTAAAAGGACTTTAAAAGAAGTTTGTTAATATATTTTATCAAATGATTTGAATTGAGCAGTCATTAACTTAAAAAGTCATCAATAGTGCCCTACTGTGTACCAACAGGCCTATAACCATGACGTAAGTTGTCACATTTACTGTGCAAAGATTTTTATCCAACGGTAAAATTAGTTCTAAACTGTCTCTGGTGTGGGTAATTGTAGCTAACGTTACCAGTTAGCTACATGTTACACCAACAGGTGTAACCAATGTTACACCATAATATTACTGATATAATTTCATGTGTTTTATATGTCAAAGGGATTTAACAAACCATTAAGAATAGACAGTGGTTGGGTTATATCAGACCTTGATATGTTTTTTACACCATGTGTTTGCATCCCTGATCTAAGTGTGTATGTAATAATAATCATTAAACAAATGCTGATTAAAAAAATGGCTTTGTTATTGCAGCTGCTGTCTTAAAGTGGGAAAGCAAGGGCACAGAACATATTTCCTGCGCCAAGGCAGACCACCTTACATGCCCCTTTACTGCAAGACAGCACGTCTTCTCCCTCCACAATTTCAGTAGATTTACTCACTAACATTGTTGTGGAAACACAATAAGCATGGAAACTAAATGCACACTTCCTGCATTACTTCAAATACTAAGTTACTCCTCTAGTAAACTAGTATTCACATGAAATAAAACAATAAAACATTGAGACCATTCAACAAAGAACACTGGGTAATACAAAACAAATTCAACTTGGACAATTGGTTGCTATGGACTCGTCACTAGGCTTCCTTAGTCACTGTATATTTTAGCATATAGATAAAGCTGCCGAAGCTTAACATTATCCAAAACTCCATTTCTCAGACGAGCGTCAGATGGGAGCTTGCATGCTACCACTCCTTCCTTCCCAAATGCCTTGAAAAGGCTGTTGTTTGCACAATTTCACAAATAATCACAGGGACCGAAAGGATATTAGAGTCGGGTATGGCTGCATCCTGGAGACCTCACGTCTCATGCCCTCCTGGCTGATGCTGTCCGTGAGGTTCAACTTTTTCGTCTGGTCCGCTATGCTTTGTTACTTTTACTTGAGTAAAGAAGTTAAATCAGTACTTCTACTTTTACCAGAGTATTTTTTAACACAAGTATCTGTACTTCTACTTGAGTACGAGAAGTGAGTACTTTTGCCATCTCTGGCTCCCCTATACTTTGACACTAAAGGATGTGCCTTACAGAGGCTACAATGGAGTTGTTTTATATCCTTCCAAGTCATACAACTCCAAAATGATTAAAATACGCTGCTGTAAACACATCTGGTGAGATACAGACAACCCAAGGCCATGGCCACATGTCTCAACTTACTACAGAAAAAATCCAGAAGCCAAAAGACTCAAAAATGGATTTTATAAGAATGTTTTTCTACAGATATGACTGTGCGTTTTTCTCAAAGAAAAAAGGGGAGTTTTGTTTCCCCGTTAACCGTCCCGTTATTGTCGCGCGTCCCCCGTGGCCATTTCCTGGCGTGTGAGGCGTCCTTTCCCCGTTAATCTCCGTATAGACCATTTCGTGCTGGCCACCACATAAAAAAAGAGAAAAACATCCCAATAGATCAATAGATTAAAAATAACGTGGCCATTTCACAAACTGCTGTGAGACCGGGTTGGAAAGCCTTACCGGCAATTTCCACTGGATGCAGAACGGCTGCAGAGTCGTTAGGTTTCCATTAAAGTCAATGACTACGTTTACAAGCTGTCAATTTTCAGGTTATGGTCGGGTTAAGGTCACTATTCGGGTTTCTGAAACATTCGGAATAACCCGTTTACATGCGTGAGCAGAGAGAGTTACTCCTGTATACGTGGAATCTGTAATCAAATGGCGATATCCCGATGTAAACGGCGACGCACGGTTAGTGTCTGGACGTAGCCTACGGACAACCTTAAGACGCAATAACTTTTGGGTCACCTTCTTATAAATCTCACTATCTCGGTACTTTCTGCCGTCAACAAAAGACATTATATTCATGGTTTTCACCACACTAATAAAAGACATTATATTCATGGTTTTCACCACACTAATAAAGACATTATATTCATGGTTTTCACCACACTAATAAAAGACATTATATTCATGGTTTTCACCACACTAATAAAAGACATTATATTCATGGTTTTCACCACACTAATAAAGACATTATATTCATGGTTTTCACCACACTAATGAAGACATTATATTCATGGTTTTCACCACACTAATAAAGAAATTGGTTTCCTCCTCGCTCCAAAAGTGTGGTGCTGTGCTGCGTCTCGCCATGTTTACCTCTACTTCTTGTTTACTTCCGGTATACTGCGCGCAGGTTTTCTGCATTGACATATATATATATATATATAACTATATTATTATAGTATATAATTATTATTATAACTATGTTTTCTGGCGCATACAAGAAGTTCCTCTACTCAAAAGACCAAGATTCCTTGCGAATAGAACATGCTCAGAACACAAATCAATGTTCCTTGTGATGGGATATGCCGATACGCGTTTACATGACCAAAATGTCGGGTTAGAAAAGGGGTAACCCAGGTAGCATATTCGGGTTTTTAAAAACCGGAATATGAGCATATTCCGTTTTTTGCCGGTGTTTACATGGCCTTGTGCGACCGGGTTATTGCTAATATTCCGGTTTTGAACGGGTTATTGGCTGCATGTAAACGTAGTCAGTGTGTATATTTCCACAGACTGCAGAACGTCTGCGTCCCGACTCCGTCCCAGTCCCATCAGTCCACAGCCCTCCGCAGCAGATACGCAGAGCTTCTATTGTTGCCGGACGCCGGAGAGCTCCGCAGCAATTCAGCACACGGCAGATAGTGCGGGACAGGAAGTCGAGCACAGAAACAAAATAAATATCCGGTTAATTAAAGGCAGTGGTGGCCTAAAGGTTAGAGAAGCGAGCTTGTGACCGGGAGGTCGTCGGTTCAATCCCCAGACCGACAGCATAAAAATCTGGGTGGGGAAAGTGAAAGAACAGCGCTTTGTCCCTCCCTCATAACCACCACTAAGGTGCCCTTGAGCAAGGCCCTTAACCTCCAACCAATCCAGTGGAGCTGCTCAGTGGCCAGCAGATCAGACTGTGGTTATACTGGGCAGCTTCCAGGTATGAACGTGGAACTGTGTGAATGTGATCAGGGTGTCGTTGCAAATGAGAAGTTGTTCTCAATTGATTTACCTGGATAAATAAAAATAAAAAATTTCAAAATAAAATCCAGCGTGCTCACGGCAGATCATATCTCCCTGCACTACACCTTGAACACAGAGCTGTTCCCCTGCTACTCCTCTAACCGGTGGTGGTTTCATGGCCGCAACAAATCCGGACCAGGTGGGTGTTGAAAAACGGAGGAGCATGCAGCAGACACGCAGCGGAGCCGGTCCACAGCCGTTACGCATGCTGTGGAAATGAGGAGTTAGACCTCTGAGAATACAGTGACGCCCACACAGAGCATGTAGAAGCCTGTTTACCGATTGTCCGTTGTGATTTGGCCAGTTCCATCAGTCCACAGCCCTCCGCAACAGATATGCAGAGCTTCTATTGTTGACTTCAAGAATGTGAGGCGAACAGCTCGCTTGGATATTCCATTTCCTTGGACTTGGGATTTATGAAAAAAAAGTTTGGGGCAAAATATCCCCACTGTGGATAGAGAGACGAGGAAAAAGGTAAGGATGCACTCTCCAATCTAGACACCAGCTGCGCAGTCTACGGCTGTATTTCTTTAACTTCATAACAGTTGTATAACTGCTGTAAATCATGTAATGCTTTGTGTGTGGGCTCAATTGAATCATGAGAGGCTAAGCTTTTAATTTTTAAAATACCCAAACAGATTCAGCAGGGAAACATTATTGTGAAAAAGAGTAAAATCTCCCTTTATTGCATTTTCACAAATAGAATAAAGCTTTAAAAATTCTGAAACTGTGTTTTAAGACTCTTTAGACTCTCTGGGATAATTTAGTCCTGAATTGACAAGTCTAGGTATTGTGGTTTTGGATCTGGACCTGGTCCAATGTGGTCTACATATGTGGAAAAGAGTAAAATCTCCCTTTATTGCATTTTCACAAATAGATTAAAGGTTTCAAAAATCTGACACTGTGTTTGTAAGACTCTTTAGACTCTCTGGGATAGTTTAGTCCTGAATTGACAAGTCTAGGTATTGTGGTTTTGGATCTGGACCTGGTCCAATGTGGTCTACATATGAAAAAAAAGGGTAAAATCTCCCTTTATTGCATTTTCACAAATAGAATAAAGCTTTAAAAATTCTGAAACTGTGTTTCTCAGACTCTTTAGACTCTCTGGGATGATTAAGTCCTGAATCGACAAGTCTAGGTATTGTGGTTTTGGATCTGGACCTGGTCCAATGTGGTCTACATATGTGGAAAAGAGTAAAATCTCCCTTTATTGCATTTTCACAAATAGATTAAAGGTTTCAAAAATCTGACACTGTGTTTGTAAAACTCGTTAGACTCTCTGGGATAATTTAGTCCTGAATTGACAAGTCTAGGTATTGTGGTTTTGGATCTGGACCTGGTCCAATGTGGTCTACATGTGAAAAAAAAGGGTAAAATCTCCCTTTATTGCATTTTCACAAATAGAATAAAGCTTTAAAAATTCTGAAAATGTGTTTTAAAGACTCTGTAGACTCTCTGGGATAATTTAGTCCTGAATTTACAAGTCTAGGTATTGTGGTTTTGGATCTGGACCTGGTCTAGTGTGATCTAGATATGTGAAAAAGAGTAAAATCTCCCTTTATTGCATTTTCACAAATAGATTAAAGGTTTCAAAATTCTGAAACTGTGTTTCTAAGACTCTTTAGACTCTCTGGGATAATTTAGTCCACATCTGACAAGTCTAGGTATTGTGGTTTTGGATCTGGACCTGGTCCAATGTGGTCTACATGTGAAAAAAAGAGTAAAATCTCCCTTTATACCATTTTTACAAATAGAATAAAGCTTTAAAAATTCTGAAACTGTGTTTTTAAGACTCTTTAGACTCTCTGGGATGATTAAGTCCTGAATTTACAAGTTTAGGTATTGTGGTTTTGGATCTGGACCTGGTCTAGTGTGGTCTACATATGTGAAAAAGAGTAAAATCTCCCTTTATTGCATTTTCACAAATAGATTAAAGGTTTCAAAAATCTGACACTGTGTTTGTAAGACTCGTTAGACTCTCTGGGATAATTTAGTCCTGAATTGACAAGTCTAGGTATTGTGGTTTTGGATCTGGACCTGGTCCAATGTGATCTACATCTGAAAAATAGTACAAATCTCCCTTTATTGCAGTTTTGCAAATAGAATAAAGCTTTACAAATTCTGAAACTGTGTTTTTAAGACTCTTTAGACTCTCTGGGATGATTAAGTCCTGAATTTACAAGTCTAGGTATTGTGGTTTTGGATCTGGACCTGGTCTAGTGTGGTCTACATATGTGAAAAAGAGTAAAATCTCCCTTTATTGCATTTTCACAAATAGATTAAAGGTTTCAAAAATCTGACACTGTGTTTGTAAGACTCGTTAGACTCTCTGGGATAATTTAGTCCTGAATTGACAAGTCTAGGTATTGTGGTTTTGGATCTGGACCTGGTCCAATGTGGTCTACATGTGAAAAAAAAGAGTAAAATCTCCCTTTATTGCATTTTCACAAATAGAATAAATCTTTAAAAATTCTGAAAATGTGTTTTTAAGACTCTTTAGACTCTCTGGGATGATTACGTCCTGAATCGACAAGTCTAGGTATTGTGGTTTTGGATCTGGACCTGGTCTAGTGTGGTCTACATATGTGAAAAACAGTAAAATCTCCCTTTCTTGCATTTTCACAAATAGATTAAAGGTTTCAAAAGTCTGAAACTGTGTTTCTAAGACTCTTTAGACTCTCTGGGATAATTTAGTCCACATCTGAAAAGTCTAGGTATTGTGGTTTTGGATCTGGACCTGGTCCAATGTGGTCTGAATGTGAAAAAAAGAGTAAAATCTCCCTTTATTGCATTTTCACAAATAGAATAAAGCTTTAAAAATTCTGAAAATGTGTTTGTAAGACTCTTTAGACTCTCTGGGATGATTAAGTCCTGAATTGACAAGTCTAGGTATTGTGGTTTTGGATCTGGACCTGGTCTAGTGTGGTCTACATATGTGGAAAAGAGTAAAATCTCCCTTTCTTGCATTTTCACAAATAAATTAAAGGTTTCAAAAATCTGAAACTGTGTTTCTAAGACTCTTTAGACTCTCTGGGATAATTTAGTCCTGAATTGACAAGTCTAGGTATTGTGGTTTTGGATCTGGACCTGGTCCAATGTGGTCTACATGTGAAAAAAAGAGTAAAATCTCCCTTTATACCATTTTTACAAATAGAATAAAGCTTTAAAAATTCTGAAACTGTGTTTTTAAGACTCTTTAGACTCTCTGGGATGATTAAGTCCTGAATTTACAAGTTTAGGTATTGTGGTTTTGGATCTGGACCTGGTCTAGTGTGGTCTACATATGTGAAAAAGAGTAAAATCTCCCTTTCTTGCATTTTCACAAATAGATTAAAGGTTTCAAAAATCTGAAACTGTGTTTCTAAGACTCTTTAGACTCTCTGGGATAATTTAGTCCTGAATTGACAAGTCTAGGTATTGTGGTTTTGGATCTGGACCTGGTCCAATGTGATCTACATCTGAAAAAAAGTACAAATCTCCATTTATTGCAGTTTTGCAAATAGAATAAAGCTTTACAAATTCTGAAACTGTGTTTTTAAGACTCTTTAGACTCTCTGGGATAATTTAGTCCACATCTGACAAGTCTAGGTATTGTGGTTTTGGATCTGGACCTGGTCCAATGTGGTCTACATGTGAAAAAAAGAGTAAAATCTCCCTTTATTGCATTTTCACAAATAGATTAAAGGTTTCAAAAATCTGACACTGTGTTTGTAAGACTCGTTAGACTCTCTGGGATAATTTAGTCCTGAATTGACAAGTCTAGGTATTGTGGTTTTGGATCTGGACCTGGTCCAATGTGGTCTACATGTGAAAAAAAAAAAGAGTAAAATCTCCCTTTATTGCATTTTCACAAATAGAATAAAGCTTTAAAAATTCTGAAAATGTGTTTTTAAGACTCTTTAGACTCTCTGGGATGATTAAGTCCTGAATCGACAAGTCTATGTATTGTGGTTTTGGATCTGGACCTGGTCCAATGTGGTCTATATGTGAAAAAAAAGAGTAAAATCTCCCTTTATTGCATTTTCACAAATAGAATAAAGCTTTAAAAATTCTGAAAATGTGTTTGTAAGACTCTTTACACTCTCTGGGATAATTTAGTCCTGAATTGACAAGTCTAGGTATTGTGGTTTTGGATCTGGACCTGGTCTAGTGTGATCTACATATGTGAAAAAGAGTAAAATCTCCCTTTCTTGCATTTTCACAAATAGATTAAAGGTTTCAAAATTCTGAAACTGTGTTTCTAAGACTCTTTAGACTCTCTGGGATAATTTAGTCCACATCTGACAAGTCTAGGTATTGTGGTTTTGGATCTGGACCTGGTCCAATGTGGTCTACATGTGAAAAAAAGAGTAAAATCTCCCTTTATTGCATTTTCACAAATATAATAAAGCTTTAAAAATTCTGAAACTGTGTTTTTAAGACTCTTTAGACTCTCTGGGATGATTAAGTCCTGAATTTACAAGTCTAGGTATTGTGGTTTTGGATCTGGACCTGGTCTAGTGTGGTCTACATATGTGAAAAAGAGTAAAATCTCCCTTTATTGCATTTTCACAAATAGATTAAAGGTTTCAAAAATCTGACACTGTGTTTGTAAGACTCGTTAGACTCTCTGGGATAATTTAGTCCTGAATTGACAAGTCTAGGTATTGTGGTTTTGGATCTGGACCTGGTCCAATGTGGTCTACATGTGAAAAAAAAAAGAGTAAAATCTCCCTTTATTGCATTTTCACAAATAGAATAAAGCTTTAAAAATTCTGAAAATGTGTTTTTAAGACTCTTTAGACTCTCTGGGATGATTAAGTCCTGAATCGACAAGTCTAGGTATTGTGGTTTTGGATCTGGACCTGGTCTAGTGTGGTCTACATATGTGAAAAAGAGTAAAATCTCCCTTTCTTGCATTTTCACAAACAGATTAAAGGTTTCAAAAGTCTGAAACTGTGTTTCTAAGACTCTTTAGACTCTCTGGGATAATTTAGTCCACATCTGACAAGTCTAGGTATTGTGGTTTTGGATCTGGACCTGGTCTAATGTGATCTACATGTGAAAAAAAAAGTACAAATCTCCCTTTATTACTTAGAGACATGACTTGACATGTCAATAAGGTCATACAGTAATGCATATGTTGAATTTCTTTTGTCCCTCTAAAGAATGCAACGTCTTCCACCCTCTGGGGGAAGAGGAAAGCTCCACAATAATGATCAAGAGCTTGCCATTGTAGACATGGTTGTTGCAAATAATGCAATAAAACTGAGTGAAATTCAAGCTCGAATTGTGGAGGACCATGAGATATTTAACAATATCGAAAGCATCAGCCTCACAACCATTACGCCGACATTGTCTAAACACAGAGGGCGGATGAAGCAGCTCTACACTGTTCCCTTTGAGAGGAACAGTGAGAGAGTCAAGGAACTACGACGACAATATGTCCAGGTATAGTGTACATTCAACTCAATGTCCAGTTCTATAAGCTTTGCACTGCAAGTAGATAACCTACACAGTAATAGGTTACAGTACAGTATGATATACAATAATGACATGATCTACATAAACTTTGTTTCAGAGAGTTATGGAATTGGAGGCCAACCGGGCCCTTCATGAATTCATTTACATAGATGAGGCAGAATTCAATCTGTCCAAAAGGCGTTGACGGGGACGAAATATAATTGGAAAGAGGGCCACAGTTGATGTGCCAGGACAGAGAGGGGCAAACATTACCATGTGTGCAGCAATGGCAAATGCAGGATTACCCCTTCACAAATGTCAGGTTGGACCCTATAATACCGAGCACCTCCTCGCCTTTCTCAATGATCTCCACCAGGGCCTGGTACCAGAGCAGGATCAGGAGGGTGAAAACATGAGGACCTTTGTCATTTCCTGGGACAATGTTGCTTTCCACCATTCACAAGCAATAACAACATGGTTTGAAGAACACCCAAGACTGCTAAGTCTCCTTCCATCCTATTCACCTTTCCTCAACCCCATAGAGGAGTTCTTTTCTGCATGGAGGTGGAAGGTTTATGACCATCAGCCACATGACCAGATGTCCCTCCTTGAAGCCATGGATGCTGGATGCAGGGATATCACAGTTCATGATTGCCAAGGGTGGATCCGACATGCCAAGCGGTTTTATCCCAGGTGCATCGCCTTGGATGATATCAGATGTGATGTTGATGAAAACATGTGGCCTAACCCTGAAGATCGCAGGGATTAGATAGTCATTTTGTGCTTTTTTGTTCCCCCTTTTGATCTGGGCTTTTTGCTTCTTTTTTTTTACAGAATGCTCTTGTGTTTCATGGATATTTTGTTCACTGTAAGCATTACTGTAAAACTTTTTCTGTTCTATTACTGTATACTGTTTCTACTGTACTTCCTTTAGTGAACAGTAAGGGGAAAAAAACTGATTTGCTTTTTACTGAAATGTGTTTGAATGTGAACATTATTGTACATGTGGACATACAGTTCCCAACCAAGACATTTAGTGTAAAAGGTGGATTGCAAGTTTTGCATGCAAATACCTGAAACATAAGTCTATGCAGTTTTTATAATGTCAACAATAGCCAGTATTTTGAAACCTGGTGTACTTTGATTGACTGCATGTACCTTGTGAAGTGAAAAGAAGTGTTATTCTTTGACAGAATAATTTCATTTTGAGTCAGATTTCCAGTGTTTTGGTAAAGTCAGTGTGTGCAGAGAAACACGTGTTGTGTCTTGAAATGGAGAGTTAGTATATATTTAACAAAATATGTTTTTGAGAAGAAAATTATCCATTTGGCCAATTGTGTTTTGTAGGTGTCAGTCTGTGTTAAGAGTTTAGAAAAAGTATCTGAAGTATGGGTAAGCGCTTGTTAGCAATTGAAAAAAACTGTAAGTTAGTGGAAGAGACAGTGAAAGACAGTTACTTAGCTTAGTGGAAGATGGAGACTGAGGAGCAACAGGACAGAAGAATACGAAAGGGAGGCCACTATTGTATTGCTCCTGGATGTAAAAACGATTTTTACAGGGTCAAAGCCGATGGGCGCTGATTCTAGGGTTTGCAGTGAACATTTTCTGGAGGAGGATTACATTGAGGAGAAGACCTTTGAGTTTGGTAAACTAGTTGTTCGCCGGACCAACAGACTAAAGCCTGAAGTTGCTCCTTCTGTCTTCAATTTCACTGCCTATAATGTGTGCTCAACTGACCGCCCAACATACTCCAACAACAGCAAGACAGAGGTATCAGTCCGCCGGCACTCAAACGCGCTAGCCAGGCAGGGAAGAGACAGGTAGGGCATTCAGCGACCCACAGAAGTCAGTATCAAAGATGCCCACACCAAAATCAAACAAACAATATTCACCAACATCTATTAAACGTATGATCATCATGAGCATCTCTCAGTCCAAACAGCAGCTCTCATAAACACCTGTTAAGTTACCCCTCCCAACCCAAAAGCCCAACCCTAGCCTAAATATTTCCATAGCAGCATATGATTTATCTGATGTATCAATATAACAGCCAAAATGACTCCGAAATTCAAAATAAAAAACATTAAAAACACCTGAAAGCATTCACCTAAAACTCACGTCCTAATTTGATTCACTAGCCAGTGAAGGTCAACACAGTTGATGGAAACCTCGAATGACTCCAACTTTCATCCCAAACATCCCTACTGTTACACATTTTACCCTCATGTTAATAAAACACCAAATAAAAGTAATTTTACTGATTTAACCAACAATTACAGCACATAACTGGTATGGACATTGAACCAAAAAAGTATTATTATTACATGGTTAGTGTAAGAATAAAACAACAAGAAACAGTGTTTCAGTATAAGATTCTTTTATATGCTTTAAACCAATAGTCAGGATGTGAGTACAAAGTATTCCATGATAAGGCTGTCAATATCAGTTGGGTACCTAAAAACAGTAAATGTGTTTACAGGTTAGGCAGACATGCATGCGTCTGGTGGCCAGTAGCAATTTCCCAGAAGCTGACATCTGTAAGGAGATAGAGCAGGAGATAGGCAGTGTCCACATCCTCTCCACAGTCAGTGTCAGCACCCAGACCGATCCACCTGAACAGGAAACAGAAGAGGGAGGATATAAGCAGTACATTTGCACAGGCACTTTGACAGATGACATACTTAACTACATAATAAAAATGACCATTCATATGGTTGTGGCTGTGGCAAATGTTTGGTGAGGCCACCGGCAGTCTCCAAAAGTGGATTTGTGCTTAGGATCAATACAGAATGCATTGATGGCCATGATTTTATGTGGCATTCTCAGCCTTTAGTTAGAGGAACTATGGAATGTAATGTTTCTGTACCTGCTGCTGTATTTGTCACTGGAAATGAGTGCAGTCCATTCATGGAGGTGTGCAACACCATTGGTCTGGAAACCATCTCAAAAAGACAGTGGTTCAACATACAGAAGGCCTATGTCATCCCAGAGGTCAACGATACCTGGACAGTACACGATGAGGCTGTACTGAGTGCCTTAGGTGATGAGCGGCTCATTGTGTCAGGAGTCAAAAAACGACTGCTGCAGTGCCACAACGAAGAGTTGTTTGAATGGATCAGAATGATCACAAACCACCTCTGGTTTTGTGTCACAACATGTGAGGGAAGTGTGACTAAGTTGAAAGAGAAGTGGATCTCAATCCTGCATCACATTACCAATGTGCACCATTGGGTATCTGGTGAGACAATGACCAGGTGTGAGCACCGTACCTACACCCCTGAGGAAGAGAGTCAGCGTCCATGGCTCCTCCCTAGCTCTGCTGCCTTTCAGCAACTGCAGAAGATAGTGCTCGACAAGCAGCTCCTGAAGAAATTGGAGAATACCACACTGGGAATTCACACAGGACAGGTAGAGAGTCTTCACTCCCTGTACACGAAGTACGCCACAAAGAGGAAGACATTTCTGAGGGAGAGTCTGGAGGCACGTCTGCGGGTTGCTGCTATAGATCACAACAGTAATGTGGACCGGAAGACAGCTAAAACAAAAGAAGGTGAGGAGCAACATAAACACCAGTACACCAAGTCTGCTCAACAGTATGTGGTGACCCCACTGAAGGTGGACAAGGATTATACCTTCAGGAAGAACATAGTGGCAGGAGTGATCAATAGGTGCAAGTCGACAGCCATCCGGGCAACATTGCAGGAGCTGAAAACGGAGACTGTTATCACGCTGGCCCAGCACAAAGGTGTGGACAAACCAGAGAAAGCGGTGTCTGTTGCCAAGCATCTGAGCAGATTCGCATCCTCACAGTCCCGTAACAGAGTAACAAACCCTGACTGAGGAAGAGCAGAAAGAACAACATAAAGTTTATTAATATGTTAAAGTGACTAACACTATCCTTGTCAAAATTGTTTTTTTCCTTGATTGTTAATTTCCTTAATTGTTCCATGATTACACTGTACATTAGAAGAAGCTCTTGTCATTTAATCACTAGGCCTATAAAATAATTATTTGATGTTGATTGTTTAAACATACAAGGCTTTACATCCATGGTCACAGTATACTGAGCCAGTACCTCAGCCACCTAGCTTGACTTACCTGCATTGCTGTTAAATATTCACATTCCTTCTCAAAACTACTAAATAGAATTTAAATGCCCATTAAACCACTTGATGAAATATTACAATAAATCCTCTTTAATGGCAAACATTGAATGCAACTTAAAATTCATCATATGCATATTCAAAACCATGATATTCCAGGGATGGAAAAACAGCCCTGATGGAGCCAACAACACAGGCTAGAATCGGAATCCATTTTTTGAGTAGTTTAGCATAACCACATGTATTCATACATTTACTCCCCAGAACTGTTAGCTATTCATGCAGTTCCACATGATTTAGTTCATAAAATAGTTGTTTAGATCTGGTTGTGTAACAAGCTTCCAGAATAAAGTGACAGCCAGTTACCAGGGGAGGTCTGCTGATTGTTGTTTTGACCACAGGGCCACAGAATTCTGTTGAATACAGTTTGTCTGTATGGGTTTTGCACTGCAAACATTGGTGATGTAATCTAGCACATTACATTATGTATTATTTGTATCTGCTATCAATTACAAGAGGGTGAATAATTTCTGTCAGATCAGAGAATATGGCTGCGTTAGTGATGATCTCAGTCAAAGGTTATTGACAATAAACCTGGCTGAATGTAGGAATATCCGGACATCAAACTGTCTACACCACGGTGTTTTGACCGCAAACAACTAACGTTAGGTACAGTCATTATTAGCTAACAGCTGTAAGCATGAACTAACTCATGCTAACTTAGTGTTTAGCTAACTTAGAGAAGTTTATTAGTACCAGACAAAAAGACGACGTCTAACGTTATATGTAAACAAACTGCACATGGAAACATTGTTCGCGATATCTGCCATCATATTCCTGTCTCTTGTCAACACCATGTAAGTTAGAATGTATTTTCTGTAACGTTACTGCATACGGTTAACCTTATCGGACCATTCGGCAGCGGTTAAAGCTAGCTTGACTTACCAGCTATTGATGGGACGCTCCAGTGTCTCCGCTCTGACATCCTTCAGGGAAAGCATTGCCACTTCCAACACGTCTACCTCCCGGCACAGCATGGCAAATGTGCGCGCCATAGTGATGCAGGATTGACCACGCAATACATGGTCAAGATCAGCCTCTTGACAGCAGATGGACTCCGACACGGTGGGCATCGCAGTACAACAGACACCAGGTAGCGTTGCCAACCCGCTCTTTGCCCCAAATCACCACCGGCTATTCGACATATCGACGTACCACTGCTCGGTTCCCACGCCGTAATGGCTCAAATGCATACGCAATGGGACACACGGACTCAACAGGTCTTTCAAGTTCGTCTTCCTCCATTTAAAATCAAGTGCGTATTCAGTACTGTCCAGGAACGCTTCACTCTCTTCACTCACCAACAGAACCAACCAACCCCGTTACGTAGGCTGTGACGTCACTCCAAAATGGCGACTTGCTAGGTAGATAGCTAGCTAGAAATTACGAAAATAATTTTGTCATATCTGTGGTTTTAACAAGTTTTTAAAATAAAATTTTAGGCAGTGATTTTTTTTTATATATCGTCACCTTCCTAAAATAATTGCCTAAGTCATTTTTTCAGGATTTTCAGAAAACACAAAAAATAAAAACGGCCTAAGTCACATGCTTGACATAGGCAATTTTACTAAAGGTGTATAATCACATGACCTGTTCAACTGAGGATTTAGGCAATTTTACCAGAGGTGGCCTGCACCATGAGGAGATGATTTAGGCAACAAAATCATTTTTGTTAAAAAATGACTTAGGCAATTATTTTAGGAAGGGGACGATATGTAGCTACTACCAGTGCGAAAACATGGACGTTTCATTTCCCCTTTAAATTTCCCCTTAACTGCCGAATCGGAAGCTGCGAATCGGATGCCAACTTCAGCGTCGTGTGTTTCAGGAAGTTTTTACACAACAATGTAGATGGCACAGCACAGTCAGTTTCACAAGAGTTAATAAGAGAGTTAAACACTTTAAAAAGAACCTGAGACTAGCAACCATGTGAGATAAAAAAAAAAATAAAGATTAAAATTAAAAGATTAAAAGATTTAACTGCTCCCTGGTATTTATGCAATATGTCCTGTAAAATTTGAAATGGCACATGGAGTCTTTCCCTTTTCCACTTTCTCTCAGCTTTCTGCAGGCACGTCTGAGAGAGCAGGTATTGTCATTCAGCCAAGGTTCTGTAAGCTCTTTAGTGCGTTTCTCCCTCAGTAGGGCAACAGAGTCCAGTATCTCAGTACAAGTAGAGTCAAAAGGGTTGGTGAGTTCCTCCACATAAAGATTACAATAGAGTCTATAAAGGCAGCAGAAAACTGTGAGGCAGTTAGAGTGTTAATTAGCCTTTCGCCAAGCCCCGCCCCCCTTAGTTACTGTTGCTACGTCCGACAAACAAATGGTCAAACACGACCAGCGCGACAGATTGCCATGACGGGAGGAGGTATACCCGTGCGTGTCAGTGACCTTTTTTGGAGCAATACCTCCGCGATATCCTCCAGATCGAGGCAAAAGGGGCTCCAGTACGCAGTGGAGTGATGTATTCAAATGTTTTACTTTGTTGTAAACTGACGAAAAATAAAGTTGGGGAGCTCAAAGAGCCAACACAACAGCAGCTAATGTAGCTAGCATTAGCTAACATGTTAACTAATGTTGGCTAAAGCTAAAGGGCTCGTTAAACTTAGCTTAGAGAGTAGGTTAACTTTGGTCCAATTTGTGTTCTTGCCTCTAGTTAGTAGATCTAGACAACACGGTAACTAGTTAGCGGTTAGCCTTACCTTTGAGCAGACGTATTTATGCTTCGTAATGTTCAACACATTTGTCCACACAGTTTTATCCATTGTAGGCACCGCTCACGTTGGCCCTCATTTATGAAACGTTTTCTCTTGAACGTTAACGATTTATTTGTACCATTGACCGAGTTATTTCGGCTTGTTTTTCCAGCCCCTCTGCTGTCAGGAGACAGGGTCAGGGTGGTGGTCCAGCACGGTGGGGGGGGGCGGAGGACACAAGCTCTCCCTCAGCTGTTGCCTCGTTCTGACTCATGAAAAAAAACACGAGTAAAATAAAATACACTGCATAAACTCAGCTACTGTGTGTTTATTTAAATATAAGTACACCTACATGTAGGCCTAAGAGATTGCAATATAAGCCTGTATATTACTATTAGGACTATAGAATACATGTGTCAAGGATGTAGGCTATAAACTTCAGCTGGAGTCAGATTTATTACGGCAACACTGTTGACCGCATGATCTCTTTTCATTCCGCATTCTTTCTACAGCCTTTAATACCAGTTTTCAGGCTGCCAAATAGTAAACACGTTAGTGCAAATGAATCCTCCAGACAATCTCTCGGGGTATCTAGTGTCCGATTTACAAACGCCGTGGGCGCACCGCTTCACCATCTTGCTTGTTTGTCGGACCTGCTCACATAGTAACGGTTGCTATGATGTGTGATTGGACAATGGCCGTTTTGGGGGAGGGGCCGGCGAGAGGTCAATTGCACGCACACAGCGTGCGGGAGCAACATTTGAAGTGTCCGAGCAGGGGACAACCATAGTAAATAAAACAGGCAGGTGATCTGAAATACATGTGTCGCATATCTCACTAATGGCAACATCTAAGCCATATGACAGCACGAGGTCCAAAGTACGTCCTTTTTCATGTGTCAGGCCAGTGACAGACTGCGTGAGATTAAAAGAGTCAATAAGATTAAGAAAATCCTTAGACATAGGTCTGGATTCGCTACACACATATATTAAAATCGGCAACGATTAAAAAGCAATGATATTTTAATGCAATCCCAGCCACAAAGTCTGCAATGTCCTGAATAAAATCCTTGTTTAACATTGGAAGACAATACACCACCGCACATAACACAGTCACTGGAAGATTTGTCTCTAACAGCTGCAGCTCAAATGTGGAGCAGCTGTCAAACTGAATCTCCCGACACTGAAAAGCACACTTAAACACAGCGGCTAGTCCTCCACCTCTACCTGTGGTCCGACGGGAGCTAAGGAAGCCACATCGGGGAGGAAGACGTTCGGAGAAAGGCATGAGCTCGCTATCATGAAGCCATGTTTCTGTTGAGAACATGACCCTCCCCAACAATTTATTGATGCCTTCTGTATTAAGGGCAGCATGGTGGCCCAATGATTAGCAGTGTGGCCTCACAGCAAGAAGGTTCTGGCTTCAAATCCAGGCTGTTCCGGTCCTTTCTGTGTGGAGTTTGAATGTTCTCCCCATGTTTGCGTGGGTTTCCTCCGGTGCTCCGGTTTCCCCCACCATCAAAAACATGTACTCTCCAGTCAGTGCCCTTGAGCAAGGCACTGACTCAGATCTGGAGTTGGTCCCTGGGTGCTGTGTTTGGCTGCCCACTGCTCCCTTGAGGGATGGGTTAAATGCAGAGAATGAATTTTGCTATGTGTATGTGACAATAAAGTACCTTTACCTTTTTATTTGCGCTTGGCAAAGATGTACAGATGCCCATTGTTTTTTTACAGCCATGACCTACATGACTAAACCTCTGCATTCTCATCTTACACATCACACTCCACCAAGATGGAGGCCATTTCAGTAGATTTACTCACTAACATTGTTGTGGAAACACAACAAGCATGGAAACTAATTACACACTTCTTGCATTACTGCATTACTTCAAATACTAAGTTACTCCTCTAGTAAACTAGTATTCACATGAAATAAAAAAAATAAAACATCTAGACCATTCAACAAAGAACATTGGGTAATACAAAGAAATTCAACTTGGACAATTGGTTGCTATGGACTCGTTACTAGGCTTCCTTAGTCACTGTATATTTTAGCATATAGATAAAGCTGCCGAAGCTTAACATTATCCAAAACTCCATTTCTTAGACGATCATCACTTTGGGAGCTTGCATGCTACCACTCCTTCCTTCTCAAATGCTTTGAAAAGGCTGTTGTTTGCACAATTTCACAAATAATCACCAGGGGTATCATTTATAGATGTAGCGTATGCACAAAACAGGGCTGAAAATGTGCCGCCAAACTAGCAAAAGTGGATTTGGACATGCCCTAAACGCACCTGTGCCAGACGCTTTACGCCATGCGCTTAGATCGTTAAAATACGGCCCAGAAGGTTTCTTCCTGCTGTGTAGAAGAAGGCCTATTTCAAAATGTTAAATGTGTGGTTTTGATTTAATCTATCTGGGAGAGACTAAATAAAAACACAAGGGTCTGCTTTGACCTAATCTATACAGAGACAGAGTGATAATTAGTAGGGATTTTTGCAGTTCCTAGCACATAACGTTCCTAAAACCCTTTATTTCTCATGTTCCGAATGGACCAATTTGGGGATTTTTAAGTTCCTCTGGCTGCAGTTCCTGTAACTCTTTCAGCTCCTACTTCAGAGCAGGATCTTTTCCCTTTTCCGCATAGTGCTTCTTAGATGGCTGTGTTTTAAATAACAAAAGGTCAGTTCCTATGGCCACTTGGCCAGTGTGAATGCAAATGGAAAACCGGTTTTGGGGGAGAGTAGTTAGTAGAACTATTTAAGGCCGTTTTATGCTTCTGCCTTCCCAGCTGAATTCCCCAAGACCTAACCCAACCCTGCACACTAGCCACATCATGAGGGAGATATGCTGCTGCACTCCTTATTTTGCTGTACAAAGAAAAATAAAGCACCCACCTTAGTGGGTTTTCACTGCAATCTGATTCTGGTCCATTCTTGTCCCGCCATAGACTCTATAGTCGCTACTCGCTCCGAAGATAATCACCTTCACTCTCTCACTTCTCCCTCTCTCTATCACCCACTCCCACACACACACACGCTGGCTCGACACTTACACCAGCGCACAAATATAAACACCAGGCCACTTACATAGACTATGGCGAAAGCTCTGCGTGGAGCCTCCACAGAACCATAAAACAGCCTTTAGAAGTGGACTGTTCCTATAACTACGTTCTTGTAACTACTTGGACGGAAAGAGGCTTAATCTATACAGAGAGTGAGAATAACAACACAAGGGTTAAAATAAAGTCCAGCATTTGGACTCAGAGCTCCTTCAATAAAAGACGGAGCCACAAAATGAGCAAATACGAGACCGGACTCACTTTTTGTCGTATGTTTAATGGTTCAAATTCCTTTTTGCAAATTTGCAATTAATGTGTTGATTATAATCAAAGACTTTAGTGGTAGAAGGGAAAGTTCAACTCTTGTTTATTCTGTGAGACAATTGGTCTTATTTTCCATTTTTAAATGGTTTTAAAAAGTTCTCACGAGCTCTAACTCTAAGCTAAATTCCTCAGGCATTTCAGAATAAGTGTCCTCTGATTGTTTAAATGTCTCCTGACTGAGTTGCTGTACATGTAGAAACACATCTCTCCACATATAAACCGAGTTTTTCTCCACCATCAGTTCCGTTTCAGCTGTTTTGTGCATATTTCTAATAGTTTCTGTCAGTTCTAAAAGTGTAATCATCTGCTCTGCAGAATGTGAACTCACCGGTGACGATGACGATTTTCCCGTGTAACTTTGCAGCACTTTTACATCGTGGCAGCTTGAGAAAAGTCATGTGGAGAAGAAAATAACCTCCGACTAGCAGAGCAGCAAACAGCAGCAGCTCCAGTATCATCCTGCCTGCAGACACACAAACATTCAGACACTTAGTGAAGGAAACGTGTGGTGTGTGTGTGTGTGTGGTGTGTGTGTCTGTGGACTCTAGCTTATGCAACAGTTTATCAGCAGTTCCAAACACACAAACGTTCAGACACTTAGTGAAGGTGTGAACATCAGGAAACTGCCGCGACCTAACGCGACACACACAGAACATGGAAGGTTTGTTGTTTTTGATTCCCAGCATGTGGTTGTTTGCCAGAAGACAATGTTCTGTTTCAAAAGAAGCGAGAGGCAGCAAAAAAAACACAGCTAGCTAAACTGTTTAAAAACAGCGAGTTTGTTCAAGACCCCCCCCCCCATCTGTCACTTGCAATGGTGATGCAGTGATCAGTGACGATTCTCTCCGACCAATCAGTAGTCTGCAGGTTTTCATGTCACCTTTTGGTGTCGCCTTAGCTCGCTTAGAACCTCAACGGAGGTGATACTAAACAAAGTACCTGTTAGCAGGTACCAGGGACTTTTTATCAGAATGGAAAACCAAAAAAGGCAATTAAGAGACGAGGAGAGTCGAGCAGGTACCATGTAATGGAAAAAGGACATTATATTCAACTATATTCAGCATCACCCCACCACGACGAGAGGTTGTCCAGTAAGTTGAA
>NC_053131.1:34334902-34339902 GCF_010015445.1 Perca fluviatilis
AGAAGGCTCTGTCCCCAAAACAGCGCAGGTTGGACTTTTGGATGGAGAGGAGACCGGCTGAGGTGGATCTGAGGGACCGTGAGGGTTGGTAGGGGGAGAGGAGGTCAGTGAGGTATGAGGGGGCCAGATGGTGGAGGGCTTTATAGGTGAGGACCAGGATTTTGTAGGTGATCCGGTGGGAAATGGGAAGCCAGTGGAGTTGTTTTAGGACTGGAGTGATGTGGTGCCAGGATTTGGAGCAGGTAATGAGGCGGGTGGCTGAGTTCTGGACCAGTTGGAGTCGGTTGATGTTGGTAGAGCTGATGCCGAGGAGAAGTGAGTTGCAGTAGTCCAGTCGGGAGGAGATGAAGGCGTGAATGAGTCTTTCAGCAGCGGGGGTGTGAGAGAGGGTCTGATTTTGGCGATGTTGCGAGGTGAAAGAAGGAGGTTTTAATGACTTGACGGATGTGAGGCTCAAGGGAGAGGGTGGAATCAAAGATAACGCCAAGGGTTGCGGGCCTGGGGAGATGGGGGAGACAATGGTGCCGTCGATGGTGATAGTTGGGTTATTGGTTTTGCTGAGTGTGGATTTGGAGCCGATCAGAAGGAATTCTGTTTTGTCGCTGTTGAGTTTGAGGAATTGTGTTGCATCCAGGTTTTAATAGCTGACAGACAGGAGTTGATGTGGGAGAGGGAGGATTGTGGGGGATTTGGTGCTTAGGTAGATTTGGGTGTCGTCAGCATAGCAGTGGAAGTCCAGGTTGAAGTGGCGAAGTATCTGACCAAGAGGGAGGATGTAGATGATGAAGAGGAGGGGGCCAAGTACGGAGCCTTGGGGAACACCTTAGTGACTGTGGCTGTGGCAGAGGTGTGGTTGTGGAAAGAGATGAAATGGGATCTGTTGGAAAGGTAGGAGTGGAGCCAGCTGAGTGCAGTACCTTCGATACCAAGGTCTTTGAGTCTGGTGAGCAGGATGTTATGGCTCACAGTGTCGAAGGCTGCACTCAGGTCCAGGAGGATGAGGATGTTGAGGGAACCGGTGTCAGCAAAGGTGAGGAGGTTCGTTGAGGACTTTGAGGAGAGCGGTTTCTGTGCTGTGTAGGGGCGAAACCAGATTGGAGAGGTTCGAATAGGTTATTGGCAAGAAGATGGGTTTGTAGTTGTGAGGCGACTATGCGTTCCAGGGTTTTAGACAGAAAGGGGAGGTTGGATATTGGGCGGTAGTTGTTGAGAGAGGAGGGATCCAGACCAGGTTTTTAAGGATTGGGGTGACAGCGGCAGTTTTGAAAGCAGAGGGGACAGTTCCAAGGGACAGTGAGGAGTTGAAGAGGTTAGTGAGGTAGGGGCATAGGACCGGGAGGCAGGACTTCAGAAGTGGAGTAGGGAGGGGGTCAAGGGAGCAGGTAGTGGGTTTGGAAGAGCTGATGAGTTTGGAGATTTCAGGAGGAGTGACTGGGTTAAACTGGGAGAGGAGGAAGTGTGGAGGAGGGGTCGGGAGGTCTGGAGGGATGGAGAGAGGAGGGTCCAAGGTAGGTGCTGGAGTAGATCCTGGAAGGTCAGATACAGGGGATAGGGATTTGTAAATGAGATTGATTTTGTCAGTGAAAAAGTGGAGGAATGAGTTGCAGAGATCCGGAGTAGAGGTAAGGAGGCTGTTGGTCCGAGGCTTGATGAGGTTGTTCAATGTGGAGAAGAGGGTTCTGGGGTTTTGGCAGGGGTCGGTGAGGATGGTGGAGAGGTAGGCAGATTTGGCAGCAATGAGGGCATCTTTGTAGGCGATGAGATGGGATTTATAGGCTTCATGATGGACTGTGAGGGATGATTTCTTTGTCAGACGTTCAAGTTGGCGGCCAGTTTGTTTCATTTTCCGGAGTGCAGGTGTGTACCAGGGTGAAGAGGTGTTAAAAGTGACGAGTTTTGTTTTGAGGGGGGCCAGGGTGTTGAGGGAGGTAGACAAGGTGGAGTTGAGGTGGTCTGTGAGGTCATCGGGTGAGGTGAGGGTTGAGTCCAGGTGGAGAGTGGTGGAGAGCAGGTCAGAGAGATGGTGGGGATTGATAGATTTGAGGTTGCGGAAGGTGATTTCTCTGAGGCGGGGGCGTGGGGTTGGAGAAGGGATGGTGAACCGTATCAGTTTGTGATCAGAGAGGGGAAAGAGGCATGGATGGAGGTCGAGCACTGGTTGGTTGGTGGAGCAGACCAGGTCGAGGATGTGACCTTTTTCATGGGTGGGGAATGTGACATGTTGGGTGAGAGAGAAGTTATCCAGTAAAATTTTGAATTCTGATGAGAGCTTGCATGTGGGGGAGTCCATGTGGATGTTTAAGTCACCGAGTAGCAGCAGACGTGGAGAGAGAGATGAGGCTAGTGTGAGGAGTTCAGTAAAAAAAAAAATATATATATATATATATATATATATATATATATATATATATATATATATATATATATATATATATATGTTATATTTGATTGGTTATATATATTTGGTTATATGGGTTTGGTTATATACATATATTTGGCTATATATATATTGGTTGTATGTGTTTGGTTATGTATGTTTGGTTATGTATATTTGGTTACATGCACACTTAAAAATGATGGGTTAAAAATAACCCAACTTGGCTTGTTTTATAACCCAACCGCTGGATCACTATTGCACCAGACCAACAGTAGTTAATTTGACCCAGCACGATGGGTTGGTCATTTTTAACCCAACAGATGAGTTAAATATTCTACCCAAATGCTGGGTCAAAGTAATTACAATTCTGGGTTGATTCAACTACATATTTGTTATATAGTGTACCCAAATGCTGGGTCAAATTAATTACAATTCTGGGTTGATTCAACTACATATTTGTTATATAGTGTACCCGAATGCTGGGCAAAATTAACCCATATGCCAGATTAATTCTAACACATTACAGTACAATTTAAGAAAATAAATTGCAATAAAACTGTTAAACTACAAACCTAGAACAGAATACATGCTAGATTTATGCATATATTATGTAATAAACACTTAAACAATACAAAAACAAAACAACAATGGAATCTTTGAAATTTTTTATTATATCAACAATATAGTGGAACTGGTGCAGTTCATATCACTCAGGTAGGAAAACATTCAGAGTAGGGATGCACCGAACCAAAAGGGCATTTTCGGTTTTCGGCCGAAATACCTTTATCACCGAAACAATACGGCCGAAAATGTTGTGATGACGCAAACAGAAAACGCGACCTGCACGTGTGTCAGTACCCGATCCGTTCCACCTGCAAAGCGTCTCCTAAGCAAAGAGGTTGAGACGGACCACGGAGTGAAAACAATGAAAAGAGTCTGTCAGCACACGTTTCAGTGAGATCTGTTCGGATCCTCTGCACTTCATCGCGACTGTACTTGATCCGCGTTATAAAGACCATTACTTGGATGCAGAAATAAAGCAGGGCGCACGAGAAATGATCCAGGCCGCGATTGATGCGGAGAACCCGCGTGGAGACGGAGACGGAGCAGCGCCCAGCGCAGGAGATCAGAGCGCGCCGAAAAAAGACTTGTCTCGCTGCACCAGATGAGGGGCATGCACCCTCGTTGTCTGATATGTTCAGTGAAATCCTGCAAGAAAGTGCCTCAATTAATAATAATAATAATAATAATAATAATAATAATAGGTAAGCTATTCTGTTCTTAGGCTACTGTATACTGTATATGACTATCAGATTGTAGCCATATTTCTGCTAGATATTTTTTTAATTAAACTTTAATATTAATTTATACAATTGCAATGCCTTGATTTTAGTAAAGTTAGTACACAGTCATAGCCATAAATGCAATGGTACTAATAATTGGCTTAATTTCTTTCAGTGTTTCGGTTTCGGTTTTCGGTCTTGGTTTCCTCTTTTTTCGGTTTTCGGCCAAGAATTTTTATTTCGGTGCATCACTAATTCAGAGCAAAACAACAATTACGAATGAACTGGCTGAACATTCAACAGGCCAACAGTCAACAGGTCTATAGTGAACAAATTCGAATTCCTATTAAAAAAGCTGAGGTGAGGGGCCAGACAAAGAATGGTTCAAAAACCCCAATGGAAAAACAAGGTAGAAATGGAGTGACCCTGCCCGGAGGAAGCCCGGGCCCCCGTCTGGAGCCAGGCCCAGACGCGGGCGCCGTGCGGCAGCGCCTGGTGGCGGGTTTGCCACGGAGCCCGGCCGGGCACAGCCCGAACAAGCTACGTGGCTCCCATCTCTCCAGCCCATGGGCCCACCACCTGTGGGAGGAACCGCTGGGGTCGGGTGCGCTGCCACATGGGTGGCAGTGAAGGTCAGGGGCCTCGGCGGATCAGACCCGGGCAGCAGACGCTGGCTCTGGGGACCTGGAACATCACCTCTCTGTGGGGGAAGGAGCCGGAGCTTGTGCGGGAGGTGGAGCGCTACCGGTTAGATCTGGTGGGGCTTACCTCTACGCACAGTCTCGGTTCTGGAACCGTACTCCTGGATAGGGTTGGACTCTTTTCTTCTCCGGAGTTGCTCAGGGTGTGCGGCGCCGGGCGGGTGTGGGGATACTAACAAGCCCCCGGCTGGCGCCCGCTGCGTTGGAGTTTACCCGGTGGACGAGAGGGTCGCCTCCCCTACGCCTGCGGGTTGTGGGGGAAAACTCTGACTGTTGTTTGTGCATATGCACCAAACAGGAGTTCGAGTATTCGGCCTTCTTGGAGACCTTGAGTGGAGTCCTGCATGGGGGCGCCAGTGGGGACTCCATTGTTCTGCTGGGGGACTTCAACGCACACGTGGGCAATGATGGAGACACCTGGAAGGCGTGATTGGGAGGAACGGCCTCCCTGATCTAAACCAGAGTGGTTGTTTGTTGTTGGACTTCTGTGCTAGTCATGGATTGTCTATAACAAACACCCTGTTCGAATATAGGGATGCTCATAAGTGTACCTGGTACCAGAGCACCCTATGCCGAAGGTCAATGATCGATTTTATAATCGTTTCATCTGATCTGAGGCCGTATGTTTTGGACACTCAG